>NC_090934.1:1156812917-1157115947 GCF_040938575.1 Ambystoma mexicanum
ATAGATATGCTCTCAGGTTTGGAAAGGGAAGGAGTTGGATATCACATCCTATTCTATAGGAAGGGTCTCAGGACTGGAATGGGAAGGAGTTGGATATCACATTTCACGCTAACGGAAGGGTCTCAGGTTTGGTAGAAGCATTGAGATAGCACATCTCATGCTATAGGAAGGGTCTCAGGATTGGAATGGGAAGGACTTAGATATCACATATCATGCTATTGGGAGGGTCTCAGTTTTGATATTAGAAGCATTGAGATATCACATCTTATGCTATCGGAAGTGTCTCAGGATTGGAATGGGAAGGAGCTGGATATCACATATCATGCTAAAGGAAGGGTCTCAGGTTTGGAACGGGAAGGAGTTGGATATCACATCTCATGTTATAGGAAGGGTCTCAGGTTTGGTATATGCATTGAGATATCACATCTCTGCTATCGGAAGGGTCTCAGGATTGGAATGGGAAGGAGTTGGATATCCCATCTCATGCTATAGATAGGCTCTCAGGTTTAAAAAGGGAAGGAGTTGGATATCACATCTCATGCTATAGGAAGGGTCTCAGGATTGGAATGGGAAGTAGTTGGATATCACATCTCATGCTATAGGAAGGGTCTCAGGTTTGGTATAAGCATTGAGATATCACATCTCATGCTATAGGACGGGTCACAGGATTGGAATGGAAGGAGTTGGATATCACATCTCATGCTAAAGGAAGGGTCTCAGGATTGGAATGGGAAGTAGTTGGATATCACATCTCATGCTATAGATATGCTCTCAGGTTTGGAAAGGGAAGGAGTTGGATATCACATCTCATGCTATAGGAAGGGTCTCAGGATTGGAATGGGAAGTAGTTGGATATCACATCACATGCTATAAGAAGGGTCTCAGGTTTGGTATAAGCATTGAGATATCACATCTCATGCTATATGACGGGTCTCAGGATTGGAATGGAAGGAGTTGGGTATCACATCTCATGTTATAGGAAGGATCTCAGGTTTGGTATTAGAAGGATTGAGACATCACATCTCATGCTATAGGAACGGTCTCAGGATTGGAATGGGAAGGAGTTGGATATCACATCTCATGCTATAGGAAGGGTCTCAGGTTTGGTATACGCATTGAGATATCACATCTCATGCTATAGGAAGGGTCTCAGGATTGGAATGGGAAGGAGTTGTATATGACATCTCATGCCGTAGGAAGGGTCTCAGGTTTGGTATAAGCATTGAGATATCACTTCTCATGCTATAGGAAGTGTCTCAGGATTGGAATGGGAAGGAGTTGGATATCACATCTCATGTTATAGGAAGTATCTCAGGTTTGGTATTAGAAGCATTGAGACATCACATCTCATGCTATAGGAAGGGTCTCAGGATTGGAATGGGAAGGAGTTGGATATCACATCTCATGCTAAAGGGAGGGTCTCAGGTTTGGAAGGGGAAGGATTTGGATATTACATCTCGTGTTATAGGAATGATCTCAGGTTTGGTATTAGAAGCATTGAGATATCACATCTCATGCTATCGGAAGGATCTCAGGTTTGGTGTTAGAAGCATTGAGATATCAAATCTCATGCTATAGGAAGGGTCTCAGGATTGGAATGGGAAGGACTTGGATATCACATCTCATGCTATAGGGAGGGTCTCACGTTTGGAAAGGGAAGGAGTTGGATATCACATTTCATGTTAGAGGTAGGATCTCAGGTTTGGTATTAGAGGCATTGAGATATCACATCTCATGCTATCAGAAGGGTCTCAGGATTGGAATGGGAAGGAGTTGGATATCACATCTCATGCTAAAGGGAGGGTCTCAGGTTTGGAAGGGGAAGGATTTGGATATCACATCTCATGTTATAGGAAGGATCTCAGGTTTGGTATTAGAAGCATTGAGATATCACATCTCTGCTATCGGAAGTGGCTCAGGATTGGAATGGGAAGGAGTTGGATATCCCATCTCATGTTATAGGACGGGTCTCTGGTTTGGTATAAGCATTGAGATATCACATCTCATGCTATAGGAAGGGTCTCAGGATTGGAATGGGAAGGATTTGGATATCACATCTCATGCTATAGGAAGGGTCTCAGGTTTGGTATACGCATGGAGATATCACTTCTCATGCTATAGGAAGGGTCTCAGGATTGGAATGGGAAGGATTTGGATATCACATCTCATGCTATAGGAAGGGTCTCAGGATTGGAATGGGAAGGACGTGGATATCACATCTCATGCTATAGGGTGGGTCTCACATTTGGAAAGGGAAGGAGTTGGATATCACATTTCATGTTAGAGGTAGGATCTCAGGTTTGGTATTAGAGGCATTGAGATATCACATCTCATGCTATCAGAAGGGTCTCAGGATTGGAATGGGAAGGGGTTGGATATCACATCTCATGCTTAAGGGAGGGTCTCAGGTTTGGAAGGGGAAGGATTTGGATATCACATCTCATGTTATAGGAAGGATCTCAGGTTTGGTATCAGAAGCATTGAGATATGACATCTCATGCTATTGGAAGGAACTCAGGTTTGGTATTAGAGGCATTGAGATATCACATCTCATGCTAAAGGGAGGGTCTCAGGTTTGGAAGGGGAAGGATTTGGATATCACATCTCTTATTATAGGAAGGATCACAGGTTTGGTATTAGAAGCATTGAGATATCACATCTCTGCTATCGGAAGTGGCTCAGGATTGGAATGGGAAGGAGTTGGATATCCCATCTCATGTTATAGGACGGGTCTCTGGTTTGGTATAAGCATTGAGATATCACATCTCATGCTATAGGAAGGGTCTCAGGATTGGAATGGGAAGGATTTGGATATCACATCTCATGCTATAGGAAGGGTCTCAGGTTTGGTATACGCATGGAGATATCACTTCTCATGCTATAGGAAGGGTCTCAGGATTGGAATGGGAAGGAGTTGGATATCACATCTCATGTTATAGGAAGGATCTCAGGTTTGGTATTAGAAGCATTGAGATATCACATCTCATGCTATCAGAAGGGTCTCAGGATTGAAATGGGAAGGAGTTGGATATCACATCTCATGCTAAAGGGAGGGTCTCAGGTTTGGAATGGGAAGGATTTGGATATCACATCTCATGTTATCGGAAGGATCTCAGGTTTGGTATTAGAAGTATTGAGATATCATATCTCATGCTATAGGAAGGGTCTCAGGACTGGAATGGGAAGGAGTTGGATATCACATTTCATGCTAAAGGAAGGGTCTCAGGTTTGGTAGAAGCATTGAGATATCACATCTCATGCTATAGGAAGGGTCTCAGGATTGGAATGGGAAGGACTTAGATATCACATATCATGCTATAGGGAGGGTCTCAGTTTTGATATTAGAAGCATTGAGATATCACATCTTATGCTATCGGAAGTGTCTCAGGATTGGAATGGGAAGGAGCTGGATATCACATCTCATGCTAAAGGAAGGGTCTCAGGTTTGGAACGGGAAGGAGTTGGATATCACATCTCATGTTATAGGAAGGGTCTCAGGTTTGGTATAAGCATTGAGATATCACATCTCTGCTATCAGAAGTGTCTCAGGACTGGAATGGGAAGGAGTTGGATATCACATTTCATGCTAAAGGAAGGGTCTCAGGTTTGGTAGAAGCATTGAGATATCACATCTCATGCTATAGGAAGGGTCTCAGGATTGGAATGGGAAGGACTTAGATATCACATATCATGCTATAGGGAGGGTCTCAGTTTTGATATTAGAAGCATTGAGATATCACATCTTATGCTATCGGAAGTGTCTCAGGATTGGAATGGGAAGGAGCTGGATATCACATCTCATGCTAAAGGAAGGGTCTCAGGATTGGAATGGGAAGTAGTTGGATATCACATCTCATGCTATAGGAAGGGTCTCAGGTTTGGTATTAGAAGCATTGAGATATCACATCTCATGCTATAGGAAGGGTCTCAGGATTGGAATGGGAAGGACTTGGATATCACATCTCATGCTATAGATATGCTCTCAGGTTTGGAAAGGGAAGGAGTTGGATATCACATCTCATGCTATAGGAAGGGTCTCAGGATTGGAATGGGAAGTAGTTGGATATCACATCTCATGCTATAGGAAGGGTCTCAGGTTTGGTATAAGCATTGAGATATCACATCTCATGCTATAGGACGTGTCTCAGGATTGGAATGGAAGGAGTTGGATATCACATCTCATGTTATAGGAAGGATCTCAGGTTTGGTATTAGAAGGATTGAGACATCACATCTCATGCTATAGGAAGGGTCTCAGGATTGTAATGGGAAGGAGTTGGATATCACATCTCATGCTATAGGAAGGGTCTCAGGTTTGGTATACGCATTGAGATATCACATCTCATGCTATAGGAAGGGTCTCAGGATTGGAATGGGAAGGAGTTGTATATGACATCTCATGCCGTAGGAAGGGTCTCAGGTTTGGTATAAGCATTGAGATATCACTTCTCATGCTATAGGAAGTGTCTCAGGATTGGAATGGGAAGGAGTTGGATATCACATCTCATGTTATAGGAAGTATCTCAGGTTTGGTATTAGAAGCATTGAGACATCACATCTCATGCTATAGGAAGGGTCTCAGGATTGGAATGGGAAGGAGTTGGATATCACATCTCATGCTAAAGGGAGGGTCTCAGGTTTGGAAGGGGAAGGATTTGGATATTACATCTCGTGTTATAGGAATGATCTCAGGTTTGGTATTAGAAGCATTGAGATATCACATCTCATGCTATCGGAAGGATCTCAGGTTTGGTGTTAGAAGCATTGAGATATCAAATCTCATGCTATAGGAAGGGTCTCAGGATTGGAATGGGAAGGAGTTGGATATCACATCTCATGCTATAGGAAGGGTCTCAGGATTGGAATGGGAAGGAGTTGTATATGACATCTCATGCCACAGGAAGGGTCTCAGGTTTGGTATAAGCATTGAGATATCACATCTCTGCTATCGGAAGGGTCTCAGGATTGGAATGGGAAGGAGTTGGATATCCCATCTTATGTTATAGGAAGGGTCTCAGGTTTGGTACTAGAAGCATTGAGATATCACATCTTATGCTATAGGAAGGGTCTCAGGATTGGAATGGGAAGGACTTGGATATCACATCTCATGCTATAGGGAGGGTCTCACGTTTGGAAAGGGAAGGAGTTGGATATCACATTTCATGTTAGAGGTAGGATCTCAGGTTTGGTATTAGAGGCATTGAGATATCACATCTCATGCTATCAGAAGGGTCTCAGGATTGGAATGGGAAGGAGTTGGATATCACATCTCATGCTAAAGGGAGGGTCTCAGGTTTGGAAGGGGAAGGATTTGGATATCACATCTCATGTTATAGGAAGGATCTCAGGTTTGGTATTAGAAGCATTGAGATATCACATCTCTGCTATCGGAAGTGGCTCAGGATTGGAATGGGAAGGAGTTGGATATCCCATCTCATGTTATAGGACGGGTCTCTGGTTTGGTATAAGCATTGAGATATCACATCTCATGCTATAGGAAGGGTCTCAGGATTGGAATGGGAAGGATTTGGATATCACATCTCATGCTATAGGAAGGGTCTCAGGTTTGGTATACGCATGGAGATATCACTTCTCATGCTATAGGAAGGGTCTCAGGATTGGAATGAGAAGGATTTGGATATCACATCTCATGCTATAGGAAGGGTCTCAGGATTGGAATGGGAAGGACGTGGATATCACATCTCATGCTATAGGGTGGGTCTCACATTTGGAAAGGGAAGGAGTTGGATATCACATTTCATGTTAGAGGTAGGATCTCAGGTTTGGTATTAGAGGCATTGAGATATCACATCTCATGCTATCAGAAGGGTCTCAGGATTGGAATGGGAAGGAGTTGGATATCACATCTCATGCTTAAGGGAGGGTCTCAGGTTTGGAAGGGGAAGGATTTGGATATCACATCTCATGTTATAGGAAGGATCTCAGGTTTGGTATCAGAAGCATTGAGATATGACATCTCATGCTATTGGAAGGATCTCAGGTTTGGTATTAGAGGCATTGAGATATCACATCTCATGCTAAAGGGAGGGTCTCAGGTTTGGAAGGGGAAGGATTTAGATATCACATCTCTTATTATAGGAAGGATCACAGGTTTGGTATTAGAAGCATTGAGATATCACATCTCTGCTATCGGAAGTGGCTCAGGATTGGAATGGGAAGGAGTTGGATATCCCATCTCATGTTATAGGACGGGTCTCTGGTTTGGTATAAGCATTGAGATATCACATCTCATGATATAGGAAGGGTCTCAGGATTGGAATGGGAAGGATTTGGATATCACATCTCATGCTATAGGAAGGGTCTCAGGTTTGGTATACGCATGGAGATATCACTTCTCATGCTATAGGAAGGGTCTCAGGATTGGAATGGGAAGGAGTTGGATATCACATCTCATGTTATAGGAAGGATCTCAGGTTTGGTATTAGAAGCATTGAGATATCACATCTCATGCTATCAGAAGGGTCTCAGGATTGAAATGGGAAGGAGTTGGATATCACATCTCATGCTAAAGGGAGGGTCTCAGGTTTGGAATGGGAAGGATTTGGATATCACATCTCATGTTATCGGAAGGATCTCAGGTTTGGTATTAGAAGTATTGAGATATCATATCTCATGCTATAGGAAGGGTCTCAGGACTGGAATGGGAAGGAGTTGGATATCACATTTCATGCTAAAGGAAGGGTCTCAGGTTTGGTAGAAGCATTGAGATATCACATCTCATGCTATAGGAAGGGTCTCAGGATTGGAATGGGAAGGACTTAGATATCACATATCATGCTATAGGGAGGGTCTCAGTTTTGATATTAGAAGCATTGAGATATCACATCTTATGCTATCGGAAGTGTCTCAGGATTGGAATGGGAAGGAGCTGGATATCACATCTCATGCTAAAGGAAGGGTCTCAGGTTTGGAACGGGAAGGAGTTGGATATCACATCTCATGTTATAGGAAGGGTCTCAGGTTTGGTATAAGCATTGAGATATCACATCTCTGCTATCAGAAGTGTCTCAGGACTGGAATGGGAAGGAGTTGGATATCACATTTCATGCTAAAGGAAGGGTCTCAGGTTTGGTAGAAGCATTGAGATATCACATCTCATGCTATAGGAAGGGTCTCAGGGTTGGAATGGGAAGGACTTAGATATCACATATCATGCTATAGGGAGGGTCTCAGTTTTGATATTAGAAGCATTGAGATATCACATCTTATTCTATCGGAAGTGTCTCAGGATTGGAATGGGAAGGAGCTGGATATCACATCTCATGCTAAAGGAAGGGTCTCAGGATTGGAATGGGAAGTAGTTGGATATCACATCTCATGCTATAGGAAGGGTCTCAGGTTTGGTATTAGAAGCATTGAGATATCACATCTCATGCTATAGGAAGGGTCTCAGGATTGGAATGGGAAGGACTTGGATATCACATCTCATGCTATAGATATGCTCTCAGGTTTGGAAAGGGAAGGAGTTGGATATCACATCTCATGGTATAGGAAGGGTCTCAGGATTGGAATGGGAAGTAGTTGGATATCACATCTCATGCTATAGGAAGGGTCTCAGGTTTGGTATAAGCATTGAGATATCACATCTCATGCTATAGGACGGGTCTCAGGATTGGAATGGAAGGAGTTGGATATCACATCTCATGTTATAGGAAGGATCTCAGGTTTGGTATTAGAAGGATTGAGACATCACATCTCATGCTATAGGAAGGGTCTCAGGATTGTAATGGGAAGGAGTTGGATATCACATCTCATGCTATAGGAAGGGTCTCAGGTTTGGTATACGCATTGAGATATCACATCTCATGCTATAGGAAGGGTCTCAGGATTGGAATGGGAAGGAGTTGTATATGACATCTCATGCCGTAGGAAGGGTCTCAGGTTTGGTATAAGCATTGAGATATCACTTCTCATGCTATAGGAAGTGTCTCAGGATTGGAATGGGAAGGAGTTGGATATCACATCTCATGTTATAGGAAGTATCTCAGGTTTGGTATTAGAAGCATTGAGACATCACATCTCATGCTACAGGAAGGGTCTCAGGATTGGAATGGGAAGGAGTTGGATATCACATCTCATGCTAAAGGGAGGGTCTCAGGTTTGGAAGGGGAAGGATTTGGATATTACATCTCGTGTTATAGGAATGATCTCAGGTTTGGTATTAGAAGCATTGAGATATCACATCTCATGCTATCGGAAGGATCTCAGGTTTGTTGTTAGAAGCATTGAGATATCAAATCTCATGCTATAGGAAGGGTCTCAGGATTGGAATGGGAAGGAGTTGGATATCACATCTCATGCTATAGGAAGGGTCTCAGGATTGGAATGGGAAGGAGTTGTATATGACATCTCATGCCACAGGAAGGGTCTCAGGTTTGGTATAAGCATTGAGATATCACATCTCTGCTATCGGAAGGGTCTCAGGATTGGAATGGGAAGGAGTTGTATATGACATCTCATGCCACAGGAAGGGTCTCAGGTTTGGTATAAGCATTGAGATATCACATCTCTGCTATCGGAAGGGTCTCAGGATTGGAATGGGAAGGAGTTGGATATCCCATCTTATGTTATAGGAAGGGTCTCAGGTTTGGTACTAGAAGCATTGAGATATCACATCTCATGCTATAGGGAGGGTCTCACGTTTGGAAAGGGAAGGAGTTGGATATCACATTTCATGTTAGAGGTAGGATCTCAGGTTTGGTATTAGAGGCATTGAGATATCACATCTCATGCTATCAGAAGGGTCTCAGGATTGGAATGGGAAGGAGTTGGTTATCACATCTCATGCTAAAGGGAGGGTCTCAGGTTTGGAAGGGGAAGGATTTGGATATCACATCTCATGTTATAGGAAGGATCTCAGGTTTGGTATCAGAAGCATTGAGATATGACATCTCATGCTACTGGAAGGATCTCAGGTTTGGTATTAGAGGCATTGAGATATCACATCTCATGCTAAAGGGAGGGTCTCAGGTTTGGAAGGGGAAGGATTTGGATATCACGTCTCTTATTATAGGAAGGATCACAGGTTTGGTATTAGAAGCATTGAGATATCACATCTCTGCTATCGGAAGTGGCTCAGGATTGGAAGGGGAAGGAGTTGGATATCCCATCTCATGTTATAGGACGGGTCTCTGGTTTGGTATAAGCATTGAGATATCACATCTCATGCTATAGGAAGGGTCTCAGGATTGGAATGGGAAGGATTTGGATATCACATCTCATGCTATAGGAAGGGTCTCAGGTTTGGTATACGCATGGAGATATCACTTCTCATGCTATAGGAAGGGTCTCAGGATTGGAATGGGAAGGAGTTGGATATCACATCTCATGTTATAGGAAGGATCTCAGGTTTGGTATTAGAAGCATTGAGATATCACATCTCATGCTATCAGAAGGGTCTCAGGATTGAAATGGGAAGGAGTTGGATATCACATTTCATGCCGGCTTCGCGCTTCTTCCTGACCTACCCTGACTTGCCGACCGCTACTATCACCTATCGGCACTGAAACTACTGTACATATGTATATAAGATCCTCTTGTAAATGTATATAAGGATTCTGTGTTATACCTGCATATCGGATCCCATGTGTAAATGTTTAATGTTTCTCTGTTATACCTGCATATCTGTAACCTTGTACAAATTGCGCCCTGATGCCTCCGGGCCTGTTGGTTTGCGCGTTATAAATAAATAAAATACAAATGCTAAAGGAAGGGTCTCAGGTTTGGTAGAAGCATTGAGATATCACATCTCATGCTATAGGAAGGGTCTCAGGATTGGAATGGGAAGGACTTAGATATCACATATCATGCTATAGGGAGGGTCTCAGTTTTGATATTAGAAGCATTGAGATATCACATCTTATGCTATCGGAAGTGTCTCAGGATTGGAATGGGAAGGAGCTGGATATCACATCTCATGCTAAAGGAAGGGTCTCAGGTTTGGAACGGGAAGGAGTTGGATATCACATCTCATGTTATAGGAAGGGTCTCAGGTTTGGTATAAGCATTGAGATATCACATCTCTGCTATCAGAAGTGTCTCAGGATTGGAATGGGAAGGAGTTGGATATCCCATCTCATGCTATAGATAGGCTCTCAGGTTTAAAAAGGGAAGGAGTTGGATATCACATCTCATGCTATAGGAAGGGTCTCAGGATTGGAATGGGAAGTAGTTGGATATCACATCTCATGCTATAGGAAGGGTCTCACGTTTGGTATAAGCATTGAGATATCACATCTCATGCTATAGGACGGGTCTCAGGATTGGAATGGAAGGAGTTGGATATCACATCTCATGTTATAGGAAGGATCTCAGGTTTGGTATTAGAAGGATTGAGACATCACATCTCATGCTATAGGAAGGGTCTCAGGATTGGAATGGGAAGTAGTTGGATATCACATCTCATGCTATAGGAAGGGTCTCAGGTTTGGTATAAGCATTGAGATATCACATCTCATGCTATAGGACGGGTCTCAGGATTGGAATGGAAGGAGTTGGATATCACATGTCATGCTAAAGGAAGGGTCTCAGGATTGGAATGGGAAGTAGTTGGATATCACATCTCATGCTATAGGAAGGGTCTCAGGTTTGGTATTAGAAGCATTGAGATATCACATCTCATGCTATAGGAAGGGTCTCAGGATTGGAATGGGAAGGACTTGGATATCACATTTCATGCTAAAGGAAGGGTCTCAGGTTTGGTAGAAGCATTGAGATATCACATCTCATGCTATAGGAAGGGTCTCAGGATTGGAATGGGAAGGACTTAGATATCACATATCATGCTATAGGGAGGGTCTCAGTTTTGATATTAGAAGCATTGAGATATCACATCTTATGCTATCGGAGTGTCTCAGGATTGGAATGGGAAGGAGCTGGATATCACATCTCATGCTAAAGGAAGGGTCTCAGGATTGGAATGGGAAGTAGTTGGATATCACATCTCATGCTATAGGAAGGGTCTCAGGTTTGGTATTAGAAGCATTGAGATATCACATCTCATGCTATAGGAAGGGTCTCAGGATTGGAATGGGAAGGACTTGGATATCACATCTCATGCTATAGATATGCTCTCAGGTTTGGAAAGGGAAGGAGTTGGATATCACATCTCATGCTATAGGAAGGGTCTCAGGATTGGAATGGGAAGTAGTTGGATATCACATCTCATGCTATAGGAAGGGTCTCACGTTTGGTATAAGCATTGAGATATCACATCTCATGCTATAGGACGGGTCTCAGGATTGGAATGGAAGGAGTTGGATATCACATCTCATGTTATAGGAAGGATCTCAGGTTTGGTATTAGAAGGATTGAGACATCACATCTCATGCTATAGGAAGGGTCTCAGGATTGTAATGGGAAGGAGTTGGATATCACATCTCATGCTATAGGAAGGGTCTCAGGTTTGGTATACGCATTGAGATATCACATCTCATGCTATAGGAAGGGTCTCAGGATTGGAATGGGAAGGAGTTGTATATGACATCTCATGCCGTAGGAAGGGTCTCAGGTTTGGTATAAGCATTGAGATATCACTTCTCATGCTATAGGAAGTGTCTCAGGATTGGAATGGGAAGGAGTTGGATATCACATCTCATGTTATAGGAAGTATCTCTGGTTTGGTATTAGAAGCATTGAGACATCACATCTCATGCTATAGGAAGGGTCTCAGGATTGGAATGGGAAGGAGTTGGATATCACATCTCATGCTAAAGGGAGGGTCTCAGGTTTGGAAGGGGAAGGATTTGGATATTACATCTCGTGTTATAGGAATGATCTCAGGTTTGGTATTAGAAGCATTGAGATATCACATCTCATGCTATCGGAAGGATCTCAGGTTTGGTGTTAGAAGCATTGAGATATCAAATCTCATGCTATAGGAAGGGTCTCAGGATTGGAATGGGAAGGAGTTGGATATCACATCTCATGCTATAGGAAGGGTCTCAGGATTGGAATGGGAAGGAGTTGTATATGACATCTCATGCCACAGGAAGGGTCTCAGGTTTGGTATAAGCATTGAGATATCACATCTCTTCTATCGGAAGGGTCTCAGGATTGGAATGGGAAGGAGTTGGATATCCCATCTTATGTTATAGGAAGGGTCTCAGGTTTGGTACTAGAAGCATTGAGATATCACATCTCATGCTATAGGAAGGGTCTCAGGATTGGAATGGGAAGGACTTGGATATCACATCTCATGCTATAGGGAGGGTCTCACGTTTGGAAAGGGAAGGAGTTGGATATCACATTTCATGTTAGAGGTAGGATCTCAGGTTTGGTATTAGAGGCATTGAGATATCACATCTCATGCTATCAGAAGGGTCTCAGGATTGGAATGGGAAGGAGTTGGATATCACATCTCATGCTAAAGGGAGGGTCTCAGGTTTGGAAGGGGAAGGATTTGGATATCACATCTCATGTTATAGGAAGGATCTCAGGTTTTGTATTAGAAGCATTGAGATATCACATCTCTGCTATCGGAAGTGGCTCAGGATTGGAATGGGAAGGAGTTGGATATCCCATCTCATGTTATAGGACGGGTCTCTGGTTTGGTATAAGCATTGAGATATCACATCTCATGCTATAGGAAGGGTCTCAGGATTGGAATGGGAAGGATTTGGATATCACATCTCATGCTATAGGAAGGGTCTCAGGTTTGGTATACGCATGGAGATATCACTTCTCATGCTATAGGAAGGGTCTCAGGATTGGAATGGGAAGGATTTGGATATCACATCTCATGCTATAGGGTGGGTCTCACATTTGGAAAGGGAAGGAGTTGGATATCACATTTCATGTTAGAGGTAGGATCTCAGGTTTGGTATTAGAGGCATTGAGATATCACATCTCATGCTATCAGAAGGGTCTCAGGATTGGAATGGGAAGGAGTTGGATATCACATCTCATGCTTAAGGGAGGGTCTCAGGTTTGGAAGGGGAAGGATTTGGATATCACATCTCATGTTATAGGAAGGATCTCAGGTTTGGTATCAGAAGCATTGAGATATGACATCTCATGCTATTGGAAGGATCTCAGGTTTGGTATTAGAGGCATTGAGATATCACATCTCATGCTAAAGGGAGGGTCTCAGGTTTGGAAGGGGAAGGATTTGGATATCACATCTCTTATTATAGGAAGGATCACAGGTTTGGTATTAGAAGCATTGAGATATCACATCTCTGCTATCGGAAGTGGCTCAGGATTGGAATGGGAAGGAGTTGGATATCCCATCTCATGTTATAGGACGGGTCTCTGGTTTGGTATAAGCATTGAGATATCACATCTCATGATATAGGAAGGGTCTCAGGATTGGAATGGGAAGGATTTGGATATCACATCTCATGCTATAGGAAGGGTCTCAGGTTTGGTATACGCATGGAGATATCACTTCTCATGCTATAGGAAGGGTCTCAGGATTGGAATGGGAAGGAGTTGGATATCACATCTCATGTTATAGGAAGGATCTCAGGTTTGGTATTAGAAGCATTGAGATATCACATCTCATGCTATCAGAAGGGTCTCAGGATTGAAATGGGAAGGAGTTGGATATCACATCTCATGCTAAAGGGAGGGTCTCAGGTTTGGAATGGGAAGGATTTGGATATCACATCTCATGTTATCGGAAGGATCTCAGGTTTGGTATTAGAAGTATTGAGATATCATATCTCATGCTATAGGAAGGGTCTCAGGACTGGAATGGGAAGGAGTTGGATATCACATTTCATGCTAAAGGAAGGGTCTCAGGTTTGGTAGAAGCATTGAGATATCACATCTCATGCTATAGGAAGGGTCTCAGGATTGGAATGGGAAGGACTTAGATATCACATATCATGCTATAGGGAGGGTCTCAGTTTTGATATTAGAAGCATTGAGATATCACATCTTATGCTATCGGAAGTGTCTCAGGATTGGAATGGGAAGGAGCTGGATATCACATCTCATGCTAAAGGAAGGGTCTCAGGATTGGAATGGGAAGTAGTTGGATATCACATCTCATGCTATAGGAAGGGTCTCAGGTTTGGTATAAGCATTGAGATATCACATCTCATGCTATAGGACGGGTCTCAGGATTGGAATGGAAGGAGTTGGATATCACATCTCATGTTATAGGAAGGATCTCAGGTTTGGTATTAGAAGGATTTAGACATCACATCTCATGCTATAGGAAGGGTCCCAGGATTGTAATGGGAAGGAGTTGGATATCACATCTCATGCTATAGGAAGGGTCTCAGGTTTGGTATACGCATTGAGATATCACATCTCATGCTATAGGAAGGGTCTCAGGATTGGAATGGGAAGGAGTTGTATATGACATCTCATGCCGTAGGAAGGGTCTCAGGTTTGGTATAAGCATTGAGATATCACTTCTCATGATATAGGAAGTGTCTCAGGATTGGAATGGGAAGGAGTTGGATATCACATCTCATGTTATAGGAAGTATCTCAGGTTTGGTATTAGAAGCATTGAGACATCACATCTCATGCTACAGGAAGGGTCTCAGGATTGGAATGGGAAGGAGTTGGATATCACATCTCATGCTAAAGGGAGGGTCTCAGGTTTGGAAGGGGAAGGATTTGGATATTACATCTCGTGTTATAGGAATGATCTCAGGTTTGGTATTAGAAGCATTGAGATATCACATCTCATGCTATCGGAAGGATCTCAGGTTAGTTGTTAGAAGCATTGAGATATTAAATCTCATGCTATATGAAGGGTCTCAGGATTGGAATGGGAAGGAGTTGGATATCACATCTCATGCTATAGGAAGGGTCTCAGGATTGGAATGGGAAGGAGTTGTATATGACATCTCATGCCACAGGAAGGGTCTCAGGTTTGGTATAAGCATTGAGATATCACATCTCTGCTATCGGAAGGGTCTCAGGATTGGAATGGGAAGGAGTTGGATATCCCATCTTATGTTATAGGAAGGGTCTCAGGTTTGGTACTAGAAGCATTGAGATATCACATCTCATGCTATAGGAAGGGTCTCAGGATTGGAATGGGAAGGACTTGGATATCACATCTCATGCTATAGGGAGGGTCTCACGTTTGGAAAGGGGAGGAGTTGGATATCACATTTCATGTTAGAGGTAGGATCTCAGGTTTGGTATTAGAGGCATTGAGATATCACATCTCATGCTATCAGAAGGGTCTCAGGATTGGAATGGGAAGGAGTTGGATATCACATCTCATGCTAAAGGGAGGGTCTCAGGTTTGGAAGGGGAAGGATTTGGATATCACATCTCATGTTATAGGAAGGATCTCAGGTTTGGTATCAGAAGCATTGAGATATGACATCTCATGCTACTGGAAGGATCTCAGGTTTGGTATTAGAGGCATTGAGATATCACATCTCATGCTAAAGGGAGGGTCTCAGGTTTGGAAGGGGAAGGATTTGGATATCACATCTCTTATTATAGGAAGGATCACAGGTTTGGTATTAGAAGCATTGAGATATCACATCTCTGCTATCGGAAGTGGCTCAGGATTGGAATGGGAAGGAGTTGGATATCCCATCTCATGTTATAGGACGGGTCTCTGGTTTGGTATAAGCATTGAGATATCACATCTCATGCTATAGGAAGGTTCTCAGGATTGGAATGGGAAGGATTTGGATATCACATCTCATGCTATAGGAAGGGTCTCAGGTTTGGTATACGCATGGAGATATCAAATCTCATGCTATAGGAAGGGTCTCAGTTTGGAATGGGAAGGATTTGGATATCACATCTCATGTTATCGGAAGGATCTCAGGTTTGGTATTAGAAGTATTGAGATATCATATCTCATGCTATAGGAAGGGTCTCAGGACTGGAATGGGAAGGAGTTGGATATCACATTTCATGCCGGCTTTGCGCTTCTTCCTGACCTACCCTGACTTGCCGACCGCTACTATCACCTATCGGCACTGAAACTACTGTACATATGTATATAAGATCCTCTTGTAAATGTATATAAGGATTCTGTGTTATACCTGCATATCGGATCCCATGTGTAAATGTTTAATGTTTCTCTGTTATACCTGCATATCTGTAACCTTGTACAAATTGCGCCCTGATGCCTCCGGGCCTGTTGGTTTGCGCGTTATAAATAAATAAAATACAAATGCTAAAGGAAGGGTCTCAGGTTTGGTAGAAGCATTGAGATATCACATCTCATGCTATAGGAAGGGTCTCAGGATTGGAATGGGAAGGACTTAGATATCACATATCATGCTATAGGGAGGGTCTCAGTTTTGATATTAGAAGCATTGAGATATCACATCTTATGCTATCGGAAGTGTCTCAGGATTGGAATGGGAAGGAGTTGGATATCACATCTCATGCTAAAGGGAGGGTCTCAGGTTTGGAAGGGGAAGGATTTGGATATTACATCTCGTGTTATAGGAATGATCTCAGGTTTGGTATTAGAAGCATTGAGATATCACATCTCATGCTATCGGAAGGATCTCAGGATTGGAATGGGAAGGAGTTGGATATCACATCTCATGCTATAGGAAGGGTCTCAGGATTGGAATGGGAAGGAGTTGTATATGACATCTCATGCCACAGGAAGGGTCTCAGGTTTGGTATAAGCATTGAGATATCACATCTCTGCTATCGGAAGGGTCTCAGGATTGGAATGGGAAGGAGTTGGATATCCCATCTTATGTTATAGGAAGGGTCTCAGGTTTGGTATTAGAAGCATTGAGATATCACATCTCATGCTATAGGAAGGGTCTCAGGATTGGAATGGGAAGGACTTGGATATCACATCTCATGCTATAGGGAGGGTCTCACGTTTGGAAAGGGAAGGAGTTGGATATCACATTTCATGTTAGAGGTAGGATCTCAGGTTTGGTATTAGAGGCATTGAGATATCACATCTCATGCTATCAGAAGGGTCTCAGGATTGGAATGGGAAGGAGTTGGATATCACATCTCATGCTAAAGGGAGGGTCTCAGGTTTGGAAGGGGAAGGATTTGGATATCACATCTCATGTTATAGGAAGGATCTCAGGTTTGGTATTAGAAGCATTGAGATATAACATCTCTGCTATCGGAAGTGGCTCAGGATTGGAATGGGAAGGAGTTGGATATCCCATCTCATGTTATAGGACGGGTCTCTGGTTTGGTATAAGCATTGAGATATCACATCTCATGCTATAGGAAGGGTCTCAGGATTGGAATGGGAAGGATTTGGATATCACATCTCATGCTATAGGAAGGGTCTCAGGTTTGGTATACGCATGGAGATATCACTTCTCATGCTATAGGAAGGGTCTCAGGATTGGAATGGGAAGGAGTTGGATATCACATCTCATGTTACAGGAAGGATCTCAGGTTTGGTATTAGAAGCATTGAGATATCACATCTCATGCTATCAGAAGGGTCTCAGGATTGGAATGGGAAGGAGTTGGATATCACATCTCATGCTAAAGGGAGGGTCTCAGGTTTGCAATGGGAAGGATTTGTATATCACATCTCATGTTATCGGAAGGATCTCAGGTTTGGTATTAGAAGTATTGAGATATCATATCTCATGCTATAGGAAGGGTCTCAGGACTGGAATGGGAAGGAGTTGGATATCACATCTCATGCTAAAGGAAGGGTCTCAGGTTTGGTAGAAGCATTGAGATATCACATCTCATGCTATAGGAAGGGTCTCAGGATTGGAATGGGAAGGATTTAGATATCACATATCATGCTATAGGGAGGGTCTCAGTTTTGATATTAGAAGCATTGAGATATCACATCTTATGCTATCGGAAGTGTCTCAGGATTGGAATGGGAAGGAGCTGGATATCACATCTCATGCTAAAGGAAGGGTCTCAGGTTTGGAACGGGAAGGAGTTGGATATCACATCTCATGTTATAGGAAGGGTCTCAGGTTTGGTATAAGCATTGAGATATCACATCTCTGCTATCGGAAGTGTCTCAGGATTGGAATGGGAAGGAGTTGGATATCCCATCTCATGCTATAGGAAGGGTCTCAGGTTTGGTATAAGCATTGAGATATCACATCTCATGCTATAGGACGGGTCTCAGGATTGGAATGGGAAGTAGTTGGATATCACATCTCATGCTATAGGAAGGGTCTCAGGTTTGGTATAAGCATTGAGATATCACATCTCATGCTATAGGACGGGTCTCAGGATTGGAATGGAAGGAGTTGGATATCACATCTCATGCTATAGGAAGGATCTCATGATTGGAATGGGACGTAGTTGGATATCACATCTCATGCTATAGGAAGGGTCTCAGGTTTGGTATTAGAAGCATTGAGATATCACATCTCATGCTATAGGGAGGGTCTCAGGATTGGAATGGGAAGGACTTGGATATCACATCTCATGCTATAGATATGCTCTCAGGTTTGGAAAGGGAAGGAGTTGGATATCACATCTCATGCTATAGGAAGGGTCTCAGGATTGGAATGGGAAGTAGTTGGCTATCACATCTCATGCTATAGGAAGGGTCTCAGGTTTGGTATAAGCATTGAGATATCACATCTCATGCTATAGGACGGGTCTCAGGATTGGAATGGATGGAGTTGGATATCACATCTCATGTTATAGGAAGGATCTCAGGTTTGGTATTAGAAGGATTGAGACATCACATCTCATGCTATAGGAAGGGTCTCAGGATTGGAATGGGAAGGAGTTGGATATCACATCTCATGCTATAGGAAGGGTCTCAGGTTTGGTATAAGCATTGAGATATCACATCTCATGCTATAGGAAGGGTCTCAGGATTGGAATGGGAAGTAGTTGTATATGACATCTCATGCCGTAGGAAGGGTCTCAGGTTTGGTATAAGCATTGAGATATCACTTCTCATGCTATAGGAAGTGTCTCAGGATTGGAATGGGAAGGAGTTGGATATCACATCTCATGTTATAGGAAGGATCTCAGGTTTGGTATTAGAAGCATTGAGACATCACATCTCATGCTATAGGAAGGGTCTCAGGATTGGAATGGGAAGGAGTTGGATATCACATCTCATGCTAAAGGGAGGGTCTCAGGTTTGGAAGGGGAAGGATTTCGATATTACATCTCGTGTTATAGGAATGATCTCAGGTTTGGTATTAGAAGCATTGAGATATCACATCTCATGCTATCGGAAGGATCTCAGGTTTGGTGTTAGAAGCATTGAGATATCAAATCTCATGCTATAGGAAGGGTCTCAGGATTGGAATGGGAAGGAGTTGGATATCACATCTCATGCTATAGGAAGGGTCTCAGGATTGGAATGGGAAGGAGTTGTATATGGCATCTCATGCCACAGGAAGGGTCTCAGGTTTGGTATAAGCATTGAGATATCACATCTCTGCTATCGGAAGGGTCTCAGGATTGGAATGGGAAGGAGTTGGATATCCCATCTTATGTTATAGGAAGGGTCTCAGGTTTGGTATTAGAAGCATTGAGATATCACATCTCATGCTATAGGAAGGGTCTCAGGATTGGAATGGGAAGGACTTGGATATCACATCTCATGCTATAGGGAGGGTCTCACGTTTGGAAAGGGAAGGAGTTGGATATCACATTTCATGTTAGAGGTAGGATCTCAGGTTTGGTATTAGAGGCATTGAGATATCACATCTCATGCTATCAGAAGGGTCTCAGGATTGGAATGGGAAGGAGTTGGATATCACATCTCATGCTAAAGGGAGGGTCTCAGGTTTGGAAGGGGAAGGATTTGGATATCACATCTCTTATTATAGGAAGGATCACAGGTTTGGTATTAGAAGCATTGAGATATCACATCTCATGCTATCGGAAGGGTCTCATGATTGGAACGGGAAGGAGTTGGATATCACATCTCATGCTATAGGAAGGGTCTCAGGTTTGGAACGGGAAGGAGTTGGATATCACATCTCATGTTATAGGAAGAGTCTCAGGTTTGGTATAAGCATTGAGATATCACATCTCTGCTATCGGAGGTGTCTCAGGTTTGGAACGGGAAGGAGTTGGATATCCCATCTCATGTTATAGGACGGGTCTCAGGTTTGATATTAGAAGCATTGAGATATCACATCGCATGCTGTAGGAAGGGTCTCAGGTTTGGAATGGGAAGGATTTGGATATCACATTTCATGTCATAGGAAGGATCTCAGGTTTGGTATTAGAAGCATTGATATATCACATCTCATGCTATAGGAATGGTCTCAGGATTGGAATGGGTTGGAGTTGGATATTACATTCTTGCTATAGGAAGGGTCTCATGTTTGGAATGGGAAGGAGTTGGATATCACATATGGTATAGGAAGTGTCTCAGGTTTGGAACGGGAATGAGTTGGATATCACATCTCATGTTATAGGAAGGGTCTCAGGTTTGGTATAAGCATTGAGATATCACATCTCTGCTATCGGAAGTGGCTCAGGATTGGAATGGGAAGGAGTTGGATATCCCATCTCATGTTATAGGACGGGTCTCTGGTTTGGTATAAGCATTGAGATATCACATCTCATGCTATAGGAAGGGTCTCAGGATTGGAATGGGAAGGATTTGGATATCACATCTCATGCTATAGGAAGTGTCTCAGGTTTGGTATACGCATGGAGATATCACTTCTCATGCTATAGGAAGGGTCTCAGGATTGGAATGGGAAGGAGTTGTATATCACATCTCATGCTATAGGAAGGGTCTCAGGTTTGGTATAAGCATGGAGATATCACTTCTTATGCTATAGGAAGGGTCTCAGGATTGGAATGGGAAGGAGTTGGATATCACATCTCATGTTATAGGAAGGATCTCAGGTTTGGTATTAGAAGCATTGAGACATCACATCTCATGCTATGGGAAGGGTCTCAGGATTGGAATGGGAAGGAGTTGGATATCACATCTCATGCTATAGGAAGGGTCTCAGGTCTGGTATAAGCATTGAAATATCACATCTCATGCTATAGGAAGGGTCTCAGGATTGGAATGGGAAGGAGTTGTATATGACATCTCAGGCCATAGCAAGGGTCTAAGGTTTGGTATAAGCATTGAGATATCACATCTCTGCTATCGGAAGGGTCTCAGGATTGGAATGGGAAGGAGTTGGATATCCCATCTCATGTTATAGGAAGGGTCTCAGGTTTGGTATTAGAAGCATTGAGATATCACATCTCATGCTATAGGAAGGGTCTCAGGATTGGAATGGGAAGGACTTGGATGTCAGATCTCATGCTATAGGGAGGGTCTCAAGTTTGATATTAGAAGCATTGAGATAACAAATCTCATGATATCGGAAGGGTGTCAGGATTGGAATGGGAAGGAGTTGGATATCACATCTCATGATAAAGGAAGGGTCTAAGGTTTGGAAGGGGAAGGATTTGGATATCACATCTCATGTTATAGGACGGGTCTCAGGTTTGGTATTAGAAGCATTGAGATATAAAGTCTCATGGTATAGGAAGGGTCTCAGAATTGGAATGGGAAGGAGTTGGATATCACATCTCAAGCTATAGGAAGGGTCTCAGGATTGGAATGGGAAGTAGTTTGATATCACATCTCATGCCATAGTATGGGTCTCAGGTTTGGTAGAAGCATTGGGATATCACATCTCATGCTATCGGAAGGGTATCAGGATTGGATTTGGAAGGAGTTGGATATCCCATCTCATGCTATAGGAAGGGTCTCAGGTTGGAATGGGAAGGAGTTGGATATCACATCTCATGTTATAGGAAGGGTCTCAGGATTGGAATGGGAAGGACTTGGATATCATATCTCATGCAATAGGAAGGCTCTCAGGTTTGGAAGGGGAAGGAGTTGGATATCACATTTCATGTTAGAGGAAGGATCTCAGGTTTGGTATTAGAGGCATTGAGATATCACATCTCATGCTATAGGAAGGTTCTCAGGATTGGAATGGGAAGGAGTTGGATATCACATCTCAAGCTATAGGAAGGGTCTCAGGTTTGGTATAAGCATTGAGATATCACATCTCATGCTATAGGAAGGGTCACAGGATTGGAATGGGAAGGAGTTTGATATCACATCTCATGTTATAGGAAAGATATCAGGTTTGGTATTAGAAACATTGAGACATCACATCTCATGTTATAGGAAGGGTCTCAGGATTGGAATGGGAAGAAGTTGGATATCACATCTCATGTTATAGGACGGGTCTCAGGTTTGGTATTAGAAGCATTGAGATATCACATTGCATGCTGTAGGAAGGGTCTCAGGATTGGAATGGGAAGGAGTTGGATATTACATTATTGCTATAGGAAGGGTCTCATGTTTGGAATGGGAAGGATTTGGATATCACATATGCTATAGGAAGGGTCTCAGGTTTGGAACGGGAAGGAGTTGGATATCACATCTCATGCTATAGGAAGGGTCTCAGGACTGGAATGGGAAGGAGTTGGATATCACATCTCATGCTAAAGGAAGGGTCTCAGGTTTGGTAGAAGCATTGAGATATCACATCTCATGCTATAGGAAGGGTCTCAGGATTGGAATGGGAAGGACTTAGATATCACATATCATGCAATAGGGAGGGTCTCAGTTTTGATATTAGAAGCATTGAGATATCACATCTTATGCTATCGGAAGTGTCTCAGGATTGGAGTGGGAAGGAGCTGGATATCACATCTCATGCTAAAGGAAGGGTCTCAGATTTGGAACGGGAAGGAGTTGGATATCACATCTCATGTTATAGGAAGGGTCTCAGGTTTGGTATAAGCTTTGAGATATCACATCTCTGCTATCGGAAGTGTCTCAGGATTGGAATGGGAAGGAGTTGGATATCCCATCTCATGCTATAGATAGGCTCTCAGGTTTGAAAAGGGAAGGAGTTGGATATCACATCTCATGCTATAGGAAGGGTCTCAGGATTGGAATGGGAAGTAGTTGGATATCACATCTCATGCTATAGGAAGGGTCTCAGGTTTGGTATAAGCATTGAGATATCACATCTCATGCTATAGGACGGGTCTCAGGATTGGAATGGAAGGAGTTGGATATCACATCTCATGCTAAAGGAAGGGTCTCAGGATTGGAATGGGAAGTAGTTGGATATCACATCTCATGCTATAGGAAGGGTCTCAGGTTTGGTATAAGCATTGAGATATCACATCTCATGCTATAGGACGGGTCTCAGGATTGGAATGGGAAGTAGTTGGATATCACATCTCATGCTATAGGAAGGGTCTCAGGTTTGGTATAAGCATTGAGATATCACATCTCATGCTATAGGACGGGTCTCAGGATTGGAATGGAAGGAGTTGGATATCACATCTCATGCTATAGGAAGGATCTCATGATTGGAATGGGACGTAGTTGGATATCACATCTCATGCTATAGGAAGGGTCTCAGGTTTGGTATTAGAAGCATTGAGATATCACATCTCATGCTATAGGGAGGGTCTCAGGATTGGAATGGGAAGGACTTGGATATCACATCTCATGCTATAGATATGCTCTCAGGTTTGGAAAGGGAAGGAGTTGGATATCACATCTCATGCTATAGGAAGGGTCTCAGGATTGGAATGGGAAGTAGTTGGCTATCACATCTCATGCTATAGGAAGGGTCTCAGGTTTGGTATAAGCATTGAGATATCACATCTCATGCTATAGGACGGGTCTCAGGATTGGAATGGATGGAGTTGGATATCACATCTCATGTTATAGGAAGGATCTCAGGTTTGGTATTAGAAGGATTGAGACATCACATCTCATGCTATAGGAAGGGTCTCAGGATTGGAATGGGAAGGAGTTGGATATCACATCTCATGCTATAGGAAGGGTCTCAGGTTTGGTATAAGCATTGAGATATCACATCTCATGCTATAGGAAGGGTCTCAGGATTGGAATGGGAAGTAGTTGTATATGACATCTCATGCCGTAGGAAGGGTCTCAGGTTTGGTATAAGCATTGAGATATCACTTCTCATGCTATAGGAAGTGTCTCAGGATTGGAATGGGAAGGAGTTGGATATCACATCTCATGTTATAGGAAGGATCTCAGGTTTGGTATTAGAAGCATTGAGACATCACATCTCATGCTATAGGAAGGGTCTCAGGATTGGAATGGGAAGGAGTTGGATATCACATCTCATGCTAAAGGGAGGGTCTCAGGTTTGGAAGGGGAAGGATTTCGATATTACATCTCGTGTTATAGGAATGATCTCAGGTTTGGTATTAGAAGCATTGAGATATCACATCTCATGCTATCGGAAGGATCTCAGGTTTGGTGTTAGAAGCATTGAGATATCAAATCTCATGCTATAGGAAGGGTCTCAGGATTGGAATGGGAAGGAGTTGGATATCACATCTCATGCTATAGGAAGGGTCTCAGGATTGGAATGGGAAGGAGTTGTATATGGCATCTCATGCCACAGGAAGGGTCTCAGGTTTGGTATAAGCATTGAGATATCACATCTCTGCTATCGGAAGGGTCTCAGGATTGGAATGGGAAGGAGTTGGATATCCCATCTTATGTTATAGGAAGGGTCTCAGGTTTGGTATTAGAAGCATTGAGATATCACATCTCATGCTATAGGAAGGGTCTCAGGATTGGAATGGGAAGGACTTGGATATCACATCTCATGCTATAGGGAGGGTCTCACGTTTGGAAAGGGAAGGAGTTGGATATCACATTTCATGTTAGAGGTAGGATCTCAGGTTTGGTATTAGAGGCATTGAGATATCACATCTCATGCTATCAGAAGGGTCTCAGGATTGGAATGGGAAGGAGTTGGATATCACATCTCATGCTAAAGGGAGGGTCTCAGGTTTGGAAGGGGAAGGATTTGGATATCACATCTCTTATTATAGGAAGGATCACAGGTTTGGTATTAGAAGCATTGAGATATCACATCTCATGCTATCGGAAGGGTCTCATGATTGGAACGGGAAGGAGTTGGATATCACATCTCATGCTATAGGAAGGGTCTCAGGTTTGGAACGGGAAGGAGTTGGATATCACATCTCATGTTATAGGAAGAGTCTCAGGTTTGGTATAAGCATTGAGATATCACATCTCTGCTATCGGAGGTGTCTCAGGTTTGGAACGGGAAGGAGTTGGATATCCCATCTCATGTTATAGGACGGGTCTCAGGTTTGATATTAGAAGCATTGAGATATCACATCGCATGCTGTAGGAAGGGTCTCAGGTTTGGAATGGGAAGGATTTGGATATCACATTTCATGTCATAGGAAGGATCTCAGGTTTGGTATTAGAAGCATTGATATATCACATCTCATGCTATAGGAATGGTCTCAGGATTGGAATGGGTTGGAGTTGGATATTACATTCTTGCTATAGGAAGGGTCTCATGTTTGGAATGGGAAGGAGTTGGATATCACATATGGTATAGGAAGTGTCTCAGGTTTGGAACGGGAATGAGTTGGATATCACATCTCATGTTATAGGAAGGGTCTCAGGTTTGGTATAAGCATTGAGATATCACATCTCTGCTATCGGAAGTGGCTCAGGATTGGAATGGGAAGGAGTTGGATATCCCATCTCATGTTATAGGACGGGTCTCTGGTTTGGTATAAGCATTGAGATATCACATCTCATGCTATAGGAAGGGTCTCAGGATTGGAATGGGAAGGATTTGGATATCACATCTCATGCTATAGGAAGTGTCTCAGGTTTGGTATACGCATGGAGATATCACTTCTCATGCTATAGGAAGGGTCTCAGGATTGGAATGGGAAGGAGTTGTATATCACATCTCATGCTATAGGAAGGGTCTCAGGTTTGGTATAAGCATGGAGATATCACTTCTTATGCTATAGGAAGGGTCTCAGGATTGGAATGGGAAGGAGTTGGATATCACATCTCATGTTATAGGAAGGATCTCAGGTTTGGTATTAGAAGCATTGAGACATCACATCTCATGCTATGGGAAGGGTCTCAGGATTGGAATGGGAAGGAGTTGGATATCACATCTCATGCTATAGGAAGGGTCTCAGGTCTGGTATAAGCATTGAAATATCACATCTCATGCTATAGGAAGGGTCTCAGGATTGGAATGGGAAGGAGTTGTATATGACATCTCAGGCCATAGCAAGGGTCTAAGGTTTGGTATAAGCATTGAGATATCACATCTCTGCTATCGGAAGGGTCTCAGGATTGGAATGGGAAGGAGTTGGATATCCCATCTCATGTTATAGGAAGGGTCTCAGGTTTGGTATTAGAAGCATTGAGATATCACATCTCATGCTATAGGAAGGGTCTCAGGATTGGAATGGGAAGGACTTGGATGTCAGATCTCATGCTATAGGGAGGGTCTCAAGTTTGATATTAGAAGCATTGAGATAACAAATCTCATGATATCGGAAGGGTGTCAGGATTGGAATGGGAAGGAGTTGGATATCACATCTCATGATAAAGGAAGGGTCTAAGGTTTGGAAGGGGAAGGATTTGGATATCACATCTCATGTTATAGGACGGGTCTCAGGTTTGGTATTAGAAGCATTGAGATATAAAGTCTCATGGTATAGGAAGGGTCTCAGAATTGGAATGGGAAGGAGTTGGATATCACATCTCAAGCTATAGGAAGGGTCTCAGGATTGGAATGGGAAGTAGTTTGATATCACATCTCATGCCATAGTATGGGTCTCAGGTTTGGTAGAAGCATTGGGATATCACATCTCATGCTATCGGAAGGGTATCAGGATTGGATTTGGAAGGAGTTGGATATCCCATCTCATGCTATAGGAAGGGTCTCAGGTTGGAATGGGAAGGAGTTGGATATCACATCTCATGTTATAGGAAGGGTCTCAGGATTGGAATGGGAAGGACTTGGATATCATATCTCATGCAATAGGAAGGCTCTCAGGTTTGGAAGGGGAAGGAGTTGGATATCACATTTCATGTTAGAGGAAGGATCTCAGGTTTGGTATTAGAGGCATTGAGATATCACATCTCATGCTATAGGAAGGTTCTCAGGATTGGAATGGGAAGGAGTTGGATATCACATCTCAAGCTATAGGAAGGGTCTCAGGTTTGGTATAAGCATTGAGATATCACATCTCATGCTATAGGAAGGGTCACAGGATTGGAATGGGAAGGAGTTTGATATCACATCTCATGTTATAGGAAAGATATCAGGTTTGGTATTAGAAACATTGAGACATCACATCTCATGTTATAGGAAGGGTCTCAGGATTGGAATGGGAAGAAGTTGGATATCACATCTCATGTTATAGGACGGGTCTCAGGTTTGGTATTAGAAGCATTGAGATATCACATTGCATGCTGTAGGAAGGGTCTCAGGATTGGAATGGGAAGGAGTTGGATATTACATTATTGCTATAGGAAGGGTCTCATGTTTGGAATGGGAAGGATTTGGATATCACATATGCTATAGGAAGGGTCTCAGGTTTGGAACGGGAAGGAGTTGGATATCACATCTCATGCTATAGGAAGGGTCTCAGGACTGGAATGGGAAGGAGTTGGATATCACATCTCATGCTAAAGGAAGGGTCTCAGGTTTGGTAGAAGCATTGAGATATCACATCTCATGCTATAGGAAGGGTCTCAGGATTGGAATGGGAAGGACTTAGATATCACATATCATGCAATAGGGAGGGTCTCAGTTTTGATATTAGAAGCATTGAGATATCACATCTTATGCTATCGGAAGTGTCTCAGGATTGGAGTGGGAAGGAGCTGGATATCACATCTCATGCTAAAGGAAGGGTCTCAGATTTGGAACGGGAAGGAGTTGGATATCACATCTCATGTTATAGGAAGGGTCTCAGGTTTGGTATAAGCTTTGAGATATCACATCTCTGCTATCGGAAGTGTCTCAGGATTGGAATGGGAAGGAGTTGGATATCCCATCTCATGCTATAGATAGGCTCTCAGGTTTGAAAAGGGAAGGAGTTGGATATCACATCTCATGCTATAGGAAGGGTCTCAGGATTGGAATGGGAAGTAGTTGGATATCACATCTCATGCTATAGGAAGGGTCTCAGGTTTGGTATAAGCATTGAGATATCACATCTCATGCTATAGGACGGGTCTCAGGATTGGAATGGAAGGAGTTGGATATCACATCTCATGCTAAAGGAAGGGTCTCAGGATTGGAATGGGAAGTAGTTGGATATCACATCTCATGCTATAGGAAGGGTCTCAGGTTTGGTATTAGAAGCATTGAGATATCACATCTCATGCTATAGGAAGGGTCTCAGGATTGGAATGGGAAGGAGTTGGATATCATATCTCATGCTATAGGAAGGGTCTCAGGTTTGGTATAAGCATTGAGATATCACATCTCATGCTATAGGAAGGGTCTCAGGATTGGAATGGGAAGGAGTTGTATATGACATCTCAGGCCATAGCAAGGGTCTAAGGTTTGGTATAAGCATTGAGATATCACATCTCTGCTATCGGAAGGGTCTCAGGATTGGAATGGGAAGGAGTTGGATATCCCATCTCATGTTATAGGAAGGGTCTCAGGTTTGGTATTAGAAGCATTGAGATATCACATCTCATGCTATAGGAACTTCCTATACCATGAGACTTGATATCTCAATGCTTCTAATACCAAACCTGAGACCCGTCCTATAACATGAGATGTGATATCCAAATCCTTCCCCTTCCAAACCTTAGACCCTTCCTTTATCATTAGATGTGATATCCAACTCCTTCCCATTCCAATCCTGACACCCTTCCGATATCATGAGATTTGTTATCTCAATGCTTCTAATATCAAACTTGAGACCCTCCCTATAGCATGAGATCTGACATCCAAGTCCTTCCCATTCCAATCCAGAGACCCTTCCTATAGCATGAGATGTGATATCTCAATGCTTCTAATACCAAACCTGAGACCCTTCTTATAACATGAGATGGGATATCCAAGTCCTTCCCATTCTAATCCTGAGACCCTTCCCATAGCATGAGATGTGATGTCTCAATGCTTCTAATACCAAACCTGAGATCCTTCCTATAACATGAGATGTGATATCCAACTCCTTCCCATTCCAATCCTGAGACCCTTCCTATAGCATGAAAAGTGATATCTCCATGCTTATACCAAACCCGAGACCCTTCCTATAGCATGAGATGTGATATCCAACTCCTTCCCATTCCAATCCTGAGACCCTTCCTATAGCATGAGAAGTGATATCTCCATGCGTATACCAAACCTGAGACCCTTCCTATAGCATGAGATGTGATATCCAAATCCTTCCCATTCAAATCCTGAGACCCTTCCTATAGCATGAGATGTGATATCTCAATGCTTATACCAAACCAGAGACGCGTCCTATAACATGAGATGGGATATCCAACTCCTTCCCATTCCAATCCTGAGGCCCTTCCTATAACATGAGATGTGATATCCAACTCCTTCCCATTCCAACCTGAGACCCTTCCTATAGCATGAGATGGGATATCCAACTCCTTCCAAATCCAATCCTGATACCCTTCCGATAGCATGAGATGTGATATCCCCATGCTTCTACCAAACCTGAGACCCATACTATGGCATGAGATGTGATATCAAACTCCTTCCCATTCCAATCCTGAGACCCTTCCTATAGCTTGAGATGTGATATCCAACTCCTTCCCATTCCAATTCTGAGACCCTTCCTATACCATGAGACTTGATATCTCAATGCTTCTAATACCAAACCTGAGACCCGTCCTATAACATGAGATGTGATATCCAAATCCTTCCCCTTCCAAACCTTAGACCCTTCCTTTATCATGAGATGTGATTTCCAACTCCTTCCCATTCCAATCCTGACACCCTTCCGATATCATGAGATTTGTTATCTCAATGCTTCTAATATCAAACTTGAAACCCTCCCTATAGCATGAGATCTGACATCCAAGTCCTTCCCATTCCAATCCTGAGACCGTTCCTATAGCATGAGATGTGATATCTCAATGCTTCTAATACCAAACCTGAGACCCTTCCTATAACATGAGATGGGATATCCAACTCCTTCCCATTCCAATCCTGAGACCCTTGCTATGGCCTGAGATGTCATATACAACTCCTTCCCATTCCAATCCTGAGACCCTTCCTATAGCATGAGATGTGATATCTCAATGCTTATACCAAACCTGAGACCCTTCCTATAGCATGAGATGTGATATCCAACTCCTTCCCATTCCAATCCTGAGACCCTTCCCATAGCATGAGATGTGATGTCTCAATGCTTCTAATACCAAACCTGAGATCCTTCCTATAACATGAGATGTGATATCCAACTCCTTCCCATTCCAATCCTGAGACCCTTCCTATAGCATGAGAAGTGATATCTCCATGCTTATACCAAACCTGAGACCCTTCCTATAGCATGAGATGTAATATCCAACTCCTTCCCATTCCAATCCTGAGACCCTTCCTATAGCATGAGAAGTGATATCTCCATGCGTATACCAAACCTGAGACCCTTCCTATAGCATGAGATGTGATATCCAAATCCTTCCCATTCCAATCCTGAGACCCTTCCTATAGCATGAGATGTGATATCTCAATGCTTATACCAAACCAGAGACCCGTCCTATAACATGAGATGGGATATCCAACTCCTTCCCATTCCAATCCTGAGCCACTTCCGATAGCAGAGATGTGATATCTCAATGCTTATACCAAACCTGAGACCCTTCCTATAACATGAGATGTGATATCCAACTCATTCCTGTTCCAAACCTGAGACACTTCCTATAGCATATGTGATATCCAACTCCTTCCCATTCCAAACATGAGACCCTTCCTATAGCAAGAATGTAATATCCAACTCCTACCCATTCCAATCCTGAGACCATTCCTATAGCATGAGATGTGATATATCAATGCTTCTAATACCAAACCTGAGATCCTTCCTATGACATGAAATGTGATATCCACATCCTTCCCATTCCAAACCTGAGACCCTTCCTACAGCATGCGATGTGATATCTCAATGCTTCTAATATCAAACCTGAGACCCGTCCTATAACATGAGATGGGATATCCAACTCCTTTCCGTTCCAAACCTGAGACCCTTCCTATAGCATGAGATGTGATATCCAATTCCTTCCCATCCCAATCCTGAGACACCTCCGATAGCAGAGATGTGATATCTCAATGCTTATACCAAACCTGAGACTCTTCCTATAACATGAGATGTGATATCCAACTCCTTCCCGTTCCAAACCTGAGACCCTTCCTATAGCATGAGATGTGATATCCAACTCCTTCCCATTCCAATCCTGAGACCCTTCCGATAGCATGAGATGTGATATCTCAATGCGTCTAATACCAAACCTGTGATCCTTCCTATAATAAGAGATGTGATATCCAAATCCTTCCCCTTCCAAACCTGAGACCCTCCCTTTAGCATGAGATGTGATATCTCAATGCCTCTAATACCAAACCTGAGACCCTTCCAATAGCATGAGATGTCATATCTCAATGCTTCTGATACCAAACCTGAGATCCTTCCTATAACATGAGATGTGATATCCAAATCCTTCCCCTTCCAAACCTGAGACCCTCCCTTTAGCATGAGATGTGATATCCAACTCCTTCCCATTCCAATCCTGAGACCCTTCTGATAGCATGAGATGTGATATCTCAATGCCTCTAATACCAAACCTGATTCCTACCTCTAACATGAAATGTGATATCCAACCCCTTCCCTTTCCAAACGTGAGACCCTCCCTACAGCATGAGATGTGATATCCAAGTCCTTCCCATTCCAATCCTGAGACCCTTCCTATAGCATGAGATGTGATATCTCAATGCTTCTAATACCAAACCTGAGACCCTTCCTATAACATAAGATGGGATATCCAACTCCTTCCCATTCCAATCCTGAGACCCTTCCGATAGCAGAGATGTGATATCTCAATGCTTATACCAAACCTGAGACCCTTCCTGTGGCATGAGATGTCATATACAACTCCTTCCCATTCCAATCCTGAGACCCTTCCTATAGCATGAGATGTGATATCCAACTCCTTCCCATTCCAATCCTGAGACCCTTCCTATAGCATGAGATTTGATATCTCAATGCTTCTAACACCAAACCTGAGATCCTTCCGATAGCATGAGATGTGATATCTCAATGCTTCTAATACCAAACCTGAGATCATTCCTATAACACGAGATGTTATATCCAAATCCTTCCCTTCCAAACCTGAGACCCTCCCTTTAGCATGAGATGTGATATCCAACTCCTTCCCATTCCAATCCTGAGAGCCTATCTATAGCATGAGATGTGATATCCAACTCCTTCCATTCCAATCCTGAGACCCATCCTATAGCATGAGATGTGATATCTCAATGCTTATACCAAACCTGAGACCCTTCCTACGGCATGCGATGTCATACGCAACTCCTTCCCATTCCAATCCTGAGACCCTTCCTATAGCATGAGATGTGATATCTCAATGCTTATACCAAACCTGAGACCCTTCCTATAGCATGAGATATGATATCCAACTACTTCCCATTCCAATCCTGAGACCCTTCCTATAGCATGAGATGTGATATCCAACTCCTTCCCTTTCCAAACCTGAGAGCCTATCTATAGCATGAGATGTGATATCCAACTCCTTCCATTCCAATCCTGAGACCCATCCTATAGCATGAGATGTGATATCTCAATGCTTATACCAAACCTGAGACCCTTCCTAAAGCATGAGATGTGATATCCAACTACTTCCCATTCCAATCCTGAGAAATTTCCTATAGCATGAGATGTGATATCCAACTCCTTCCCTTTCCAAACCTGAGAGCATATCTATAGCATGAGATGGGATATCCAACTCCTTCCAATCCTGAGACACTTCCGATAGCAGAGATGTGATATCTCAATGCTTATACCAAACCTGAGACCCTTCCTATAACATGAGATGTGATATCCAACTCCTTCCCGTTCCAGACCTGAGACCCTTCCTTTAGCATGAGATGTGATATCCAGCTCCTTCCCATTCCAATCCTGAGACACTTCCGATAGCATAAGATGTGATATCTCAATGCTTCTAATATCAAAACTGAGACCCTCCCTATAGCATGATATGTGATATCTAAGTCCTTCCCATTCCAATCCTAAGACCCTTCCTATAGCAGGAGATGTGATATCTCAATGCTTCTACCAAACCTGAGACCCTTCCTTTAGCATGAGATGTGATATCCAACTCCTTCCCATTCCAGTCCTGAGACCCTTCCTATAGCATGAGGTATGATATCTCAATACTTCTAATACCAAACCTGAGATCCTTCCTATAACATGAGATGTGACATCCAACTCCTTCCTTTTCCAATCCTGAGACCCTTCCTATAGCATGAGAAGTGATATCTCCATGCGTATACCAAACCTGAGACCCTTCCTATAGCATGAGATGTGATATCCAAATCCTTCCCATTCCATTCCTGAGACCCTTCCTATAGCATGAGATGTGATATCTCAATGTTTATACCAAACCAGAGACCCGCCCTATAACATGAGATGGGATATCCAACTCCTTCCCATTCCAATCCTGAGCCACTTCCGATAGCAGAGATGTGATATCTCAATGCTTATACCAAACCTGAGACCCTTCCAATAACATGAGATGTGATATCCAACTCATTCCCATTCCAAACCTGAGACACTTCCTATAGCATATGTGATATCCAACTCCTTCCCATTCCAAACATGAGACCCTTCCGATAGCATGAGATGTGATATCCAACTCCTTCCAATTCCAATACTGAGACCCTTCCAATAGCATATGTGATATCTCAATGCTTCTAATATCAAACCTGAGAACCTCCCTATAGCATGAGATGTGATATCCAACTCCTTCCCATCCCAATCCTGAGACACTTCCGATTGCAGAGATGTGATATCTCAATGTTTATACCAGACCTGAGACTCTTCCTATAACATGAGATGTGATATCCAACTACTTCCCGTTCCAAACCTGAGACCCTTCCTATAGCATGAGATGTGATATCCAGCTCCTTCCCATTCCAATCCTGAGACCCTTCCGATAGCATGAGATGTGTTATCTCAATGCTTCTAATACCAAACCTGAGATCCTTCTTATAACATGTGATGTGACATCCAAATCCTTCCCCTTCCAAACCTGAGACCCTCCCTTTAGCATGAGATGTGATGTCCAACTCCTTCCCATTCCAATCCTGAGACCCTTATGATAGCATGAGAGGTGATATCTCAATGCCTCTAATACCAAACCTGAGATACTTCCGATAGCATGAGATGTGATATCTCAATGCTTCTAATACCAAACCTGAGATCCTTCCTATAACATGAGATGTGATATCCAAATCCTTCCCCTTCCAAACCTGAGACCCTCCCTTTAGCATGGGATGTGATATCCAAATCCTTCCCATTCCAATCCTGAGACCCTTCTGATAGCATGAGATGTGATATCTCAATGCCTCTAATACCAAACCTGAGATCCTACCTCTAACATGAAATGTGATATCCAACTCCTTTCCTTTCCAAACCTGAGACCCTGCCTATAGCATGAGATGTGATATCCAAGTCCTTCCCATTCCAATCCTGAGACCCTTCCTATAGCATGAGATGTGATATCTCAATGCTTATACCAAACCTGAGACCCTTCCTATGGCATGAGATGTCATATACAACTCCTTCCCATTCCAATCCTGAGACCCTTCCTATAGCATGAGATGTGATATCTCAATGCTTATACCAAACCTGAGACCCTTCCTATAGCATGAGATGTGATATCCAACTTCTTCCCATTCCAATCCTGAGACCCTTCCTATAACATGAGATGTGATGTCTCAATGCTTCTAATACCAAACCTGAGATCTTTCCTATAACATGAGATGTGATATCCAACTCCTTCCCATTCCAATTCTGAGACCCTTCCTATAGCACGAGATGTGATATCTCAATGCCTCTTTACCAAACCTGATATCCTACCTCTAACATGAAATGTGATATCCAACTCCTTCCCCTTCCAAACCTGAGAGCCTTCCTATAGCATGAGATGTGATATCCAAGTCCTTCCCATTCCAATCCTGAGACCCTTCCTATAACATCAGATGTGATATCCAACTCCTTCCCATTCCAACCTGAGACCCTTCCTATAGCATGAGATGGGATATCCAACTCCTTCCAAATCCAATCCTGATACCCTTTCGATAACATGAGATGTGATATCCCAATGCTTCTACAAAACCTGAGACCCATACATGGCATGAGATGTGATATCAAACTCCTTCCCATTCCAATCCTGAGACCCTTCCGATAGCAGAGATGTGATATCTCAGTGCTTATACCAAACCTGAGACCCTTCCTATGGCATGAGATGTCATATACAACTCCTTCCCATTCCAATCCTGAGACCCTTCCTATAGCATGAGATGTGATATCTCAATGCTTATACCAAACCTGAGACCCTTCCTATAGCATGAGATGTGATATCCAACTCCTTCCCATTCCAATCCTGAGACCCTTCCTATAGCATGAGATGTGATATCTCAATGCTTATACCAAACCTGAGACCCTTCCTATGGCATGAGATGTCACATACAACTCCTTCCCATTCCAATCCTGAGACCCTTCCTATAGTATGAGATGTGATATCTCAATGCTTATACCAAACCTGAGACCCTTCCTATAGCATGAGATGTGATATCCACCTCCTTCCCATTCCAATCCTGAGACCCTTCCCATAGCATGAGATGTGATGTCTCAATGCTTCTAATACCAAACCTGAGATCCTTCCTATAACATCAAATGTGATATCCAACTCCTTCCCATTCCAATCCTGAGACCCTTCCTATAGCATGAGATGTGATATCTCAATGCTTATACCAAACCTGAGACCCTTCCTATAGCATGAGATGTGATATCCAACTCCTTCCCATTCCAATCCTGAGACCCTTCCTATAGCATGAGATGTGATATCTCAATGCCTCTAATACCAAACCTGAGATCCTTCCTCTAACATGAAATGTGATATCCAACTCCTTCCCTTTCCAAACCTGAGAGCCTACCTATAGCATGAGATGTGATATCCAAGTCCTTCCCATTCCAATCCTTAGACCCTTCCTACAGCATGCAATATGATATCTCAATGATTCTAATAACAAACCTGAGACCCGTCCTATAACATGAGATGGGATATCCAACACCTTCCCATTCCAATCCTGAGACCCTTCCTATAGCATGAGATGTGATATCTCAATGCCTCTAATACCAAACCTGAGATCCTACCTCTAACATGAAATGTGATATCCAACTCCTTTCCTTTCCAAACCTGAGACCCTCCCTTTAGCATGAGATGTGATATCCAACTCCTTCCCATTCCAATCCTGAGACCCTTCTGATAGCATGAGATGTGATATCTCAATGCCTCTAATACCAAACCTGAGATCCTACCTCTAACATGAAATGTGATATCCAACTCCTTTCCTTTCCAAACCTGAGACCCTGCCTATAGCATGAGATGTGATATCCAAGTCCTTCCCATTCCAATCCTGAGACCCTTCCTATAGCATGAGATGTGATATCAAACTCCTTCCCATTCCAATCCTGAGACCCTTCCGATAGCATGAGATGTGTTATCTCAATGCATCTTTACCAAACCTGAGATCCTACCTCTAACATGAAATGTGATATCCAACTCCTTCCCCTTCCAAACCTGAGAGCCTTCCTATAGCATGAGATGTGATATCCAAGTCCCTCCCATTCCAATCCTGAGACCCTTCCTATAACATGAGATGTGATGTCTCAATGCTTCTAATACCAAACCTGAGATCTTTCCTATAACATGAGATGTGATATCCAACTCCTTCCCATTCCAATCCTGAGACCCTTCCTATAGCATGAGATGTCACATCTCAATGCCTCTTTACCAAACCTGAGATCCTACCTCTAACATGAAATGTGATATCCAACTCCTTCCCCTTCCAAACCTGAGAGCCTTCCTATAGCATGAGATGTGATATCCAAATCCTTCCCATTCCAATCCTGAGACCCTTCCTATAACATCAGATGTGATATCCAACTCCTTCCCATTCCAACCTGAGACCCTTCCTATAGCATGAGATGGGATATTCAACTCCTTCCAAATCCAATCCTGATACCCTTCCGATAGCATGAGATGTGATATCTCAATGCTTCTAATACCAAACCTGTGACTCTTTCTATAACATGAGATGGGATATCCAACTCCTTCCCATTCCAATCCTGAGACCCTTCCGATAGCAGAGATGTGATATCTCAATGCTTATACCAAACCTGAGACCCTTCCTATGGCATGAGATGTCACATACAACTCCTTCCCATTCCAATCCTGAGACCCTTCCTATAGTATGAGATGTGATATCTCAATGCTTATACCAAACCTGAGACCCTTCCTATAGCATGAGATGTGATATCCAACTCCTTCCCATTCCAATCCTGAGACCCTTCCCATAGCATGAGATGTGATGTCTCAATGCTTCTAATACCAAACCTGAGATCCTTCCTATAACATCAAATGTGATATCCAACTCCTTCCCATTCCAATCCTGAGACCCTTCCTATAGCATGAGATGTGATATCTCAATGCTTATACCAAACCTGAGACCCTTCCTATAGCATGAGATGTGATATCCAACTCCTTCCCATTCCAATCCTGAGACCCTTCCTATAGCATGAGATGTGATATCTCAATGCCTCTAATACCAAACCTGAGATCCTTCCTCTAACATGAAATGTGATATCCAACTCCTTCCCTTTCCAAACCTGAGAGCCTACCTATAGCATGAGATGTGATATCCAAGTCCTTCCCATTCCAATCCTTAGACCCTTCCTACAGCATGCAATATGATATCTCAATGATTCTAATAACAAACCTGAGACCCGTCCTATAACATGAGATCGGATATCCAACTCCTTCCCATTCCAATCCTGAGACCCTTCCTATAGCATGAGATGTGATATCTCAATGCCTCTAATACCAAACCTGAGATCCTACCTCTAACATGAAATGTGATATCCAACTCCTTTCCTTTCCAAACCTGAGACCCTCCCTTTAGCATGAGATGTGATATCCAACTCCTTCCCATTCCAATCCTGAGACCCTTCTGATAGCATGAGATGTGATATCTCAATGCCTCTAATACCAAACCTGAGATCCTACCTCTAACATGAAATGTGATATCCAACTCCTTTCCTTTCCAAACCTGAGACCCTGCCTATAGCATGAGATGTGATATCCAAGTCCTTCCCATTCCAATCCTGAGACCCTTCCTATAGCATGAGATGTGATATCTCAATGCTTATACCAAACCTGAGACCCTTCCTATGGCATGAGATGTCATATACAACTCCTTCCCATTCCAATCCTGAGACCCTTCCTATAGCATGAGATGTGATATCTCAATGCTTATACCAAACCTGAGACCCTTCCTATAGCATGAGATGTGATATCCAACTTCTTCCCATTCCAATCCTGAGACCCTTCCTATAACATGAGATGTGATGTCTCAATGCTTCTAATACCAAACCTGAGATCTTTCCTATAACATGAGATGTGATATCCAACTCCTTCCCATTCCAATTCTGAGACCCTTCCTATAGCACGAGATGTGATATCTCAATGCCTCTAATACCAAACCTGAGATCCTTCCTCTAACATGAAATGTGATATCCAACTCCTTCCCTTTCCAAACCTGAGAGCCTACCTATATCATGAGATGTGATATCCACGTCCTTCCCATTCCAATCCTTAGACCCTTCCTACAGCATGCAATATGATATCTCAATGATTCTAATAACAAACCTGAGACCCGTCCTATAACATGAGATGGGATATCCAACTCCTTTCAATACCAAACCTGAGACCCTTCCTATGGCATGAGATGTCATATACAACTCCTTCCCATTCCAATCCTGAGACCCTTCCTATAGCATGAGATGTGATATCTCAATGCTTATACCAAACCTGAGACCCTTCCTATAGCATGAGATGTGATATCCAACTTCTTCCCATTCCATTCCTGAGACCCTTCCTATAACATGAGATGTGATGTCTCAATTCTTCTAATACCAAACCTGATATCTTTCCTATAACATGAGATGTGATATCCAACTCCTTCCCATTCCAATCCTGAGACCCTTCCTATAGCATGAGATGTGATATCTCAATGCTTATACCAAACCTGAGACCCTTCCTATAGCTTGAGATGTGATATCCAACTCCTTCCCATTCCAATCCTGAGAACCTTCCTATAGCATGAGATGTGATATCTCAATGCCTCTAATACCAAACCTGAGATCCTTCCTCTAACATGAAATGTGATATCCAACTCCTTCCCCTTCCAAACCTGAGCCTTCCTATAGCATGAGATATGATTTCCAAGTCCTTCCCATTCCAATCCTGAGACCCTTCCTATAACATGAGATGTGATATCCAACTCCTTCCCATTCCAACCTGAGACCCTTCCTATAGCATGAGATGGGATATCCAACTCCTTCCAAATCCAATCCTGATACCCTTCCGATAGCATGAGATGTGATATCCCAATGCTTCTACCAAACCTGAGACCCATACTATGGCATGAGATGTGATATCAAACTCCTTCCCATTCCAATCCTGAGACCCTTCCTATAGCTTGAGATGTGATATCCAACTCCTTCCCATTACAATTCTGAGACCCTTCCTATACCATGAGACTTGATATCTCAATGCTTCTAATACCAAACCTGAGACCCGTCCTATAACATGAGATGTGATATCCAAATCCTTCCCCTTCCAAACCTTAGACCCTTCCTTTATCATGAGATGTGATATCCAACTCCTTCCCATTCCAATCCTGACACCCTTCCGATATCATGAGATTTGTTATCTCAATGCTTCTAATATCAAACTTGAGAACCTCCCTATAGCATGAGATCTGACATCCAAGTCCTTCCCATTCCAATCCTGGGACCCTTCCTATAGCATGAGATGTGATATCTCAATGCTTCTAATGCCAAACCTGAGACCCTTCCTATAACATGAGATGGAATATCCAAGTCCTTCCCATTCTAATCCTGAGACCCTTCCCATAGCATGAGATGTGATGTCTCAATGCTTCTAATACCAAACCTGAGATCCTTCCTATAACATGAGATGTGATATCCAACTCCTTCCCATTCCAATCCTGAGACCCTTCCTATAGCATGAGAAGTGATATCTCCATGCTTATACCAAACCCGAGACCCTTCCTATAGCATGAGATGTGATATCTAACTCCTTCCCATTCCAATCCTGAGACCCTTCCTATAGCATGAGATGTGATATCTCAATGCTTATACCAAACCAGAGACCCGTCCTATAACATGAGATGGGATATCCAACTCCTTCCCATTCCAATCCTGAGACCCTTCCCATAGCATGAGATGTGATGTCTCAATGCTTCTAATACCAAACCTGAGATCCTTCCTATAACATCAAATGTGATATCCAACTCCTTCCCATTCCAATCCTGAGACCCTTCCTATAGCATGAGATGTGATATCTCAATGCTTATACCAAACCTGAGACCCTTCCTATAGCATGAGATGTGATATCCAACTCCTTCCCATTCCAATCCTGAGACCCTTCCTATAGCATGAGATGTGATATCTCAATGCCTCTAATACCAAACCTGAGATCCTTCCTCTAACATGAAATGTGATATCCAACTCCTTCCCTTTCCAAACCTGAGAGCCTACCTATAGCATGAGATGTGATATCCAAGTCCTTCCCATTCCAATCCTTAGACCCTTCCTACAGCATGCAATATGATATCTCAATGATTCTAATAACAAACCTGAGACCCGTCCTATAACATGAGATGGGATATCCAACACCTTCCCATTCCAATCCTGAGACCCTTCCTATAGCATGAGATGTGATATCTCAATGCCTCTAATACCAAACCTGAGATCCTACCTCTAACATGAAATGTGATATCCAACTCCTTTCCTTTCCAAACCTGAGACCCTCCCTTTAGCATGAGATGTGATATCCAACTCCTTCCCATTCCAATCCTGAGACCCTTCTGATAGCATGAGATGTGATATCTCAATGCCTCTAATACCAAACCTGAGATCCTACCTCTAACATGAAATGTGATATCCAACTCCTTTCCTTTCCAAACCTGAGACCCTGCCTATAGCATGAGATGTGATATCCAAGTCCTTCCCATTCCAATCCTGAGACCCTTCCTATAGCATGAGATGTGATATCAAACTCCTTCCCATTCCAATCCTGAGACCCTTCCGATAGCATGAGATGTGTTATCTCAATGCCTCTTTACCAAACCTGAGATCCTACCTCTAACATGAAATGTGATATCCAACTCCTTCCCCTTCCAAACCTGAGAGCCTTCCTATAGCATGAGATGTGATATCCAAGTCCCTCCCATTCCAATCCTGAGACCCTTCCTATAACATGAGATGTGATGTCTCAATGCTTCTAATACCAAACCTGAGATCTTTCCTATAACATGAGATGTGATATCCAACTCCTTCCCATTCCAATCCTGAGACCCTTCCTATAGCATGAGATGTCACATCTCAATGCCTCTTTACCAAACCTGAGATCCTACCTCTAACATGAAATGTGATATCCAACTCCTTCCCCTTCCAAACCTGAGAGCCTTCCTATAGCATGAGATGTGATATCCAAATCCTTCCCATTCCAATCCTGAGACCCTTCCTATAACATCAGATGTGATATCCAACTCCTTCCCATTCCAACCTGAGACCCTTCCTATAGCATGAGATGGGATATTCAACTCCTTCCAAATCCAATCCTGATACCCTTCCGATAGCATGAGATGTGATATATCAATGCTTCTAATACCAAACCTGTGACTCTTCCTATAACATGAGATGGGATATCCAACTCCTTCCCATTCCAATCCTGAGACCCTTCCGATAGCAGAGATGTGATATCTCAATGCTTATACCAAACCTGAGACCCTTCCTATGGCATGAGATGTCACATACAACTCCTTCCCATTCCAATCCTGAGACCCTTCCTATAGTATGAGATGTGATATCTCAATGCTTATACCAAACCTGAGACCCTTCCTATAGCATGAGATGTGATATCCAACTCCTTCCCATTCCAATCCTGAGACCCTTCCCATAGCATGAGATGTGATGTCTCAATGCTTCTAATACCAAACCTGAGATCCTTCCTATAACATCAAATGTGATATCCAACTCCTTCCCATTCCAATCCTGAGACCCTTCCTATAGCATGAGATGTGATATCTCAATGCTTATACCAAACCTGAGACCCTTCCTATAGCATGAGATGTGATATCCAACTCCTTCCCATTCCAATCCTGAGACCCTTCCTATAGCATGAGATGTGATATCTCAATGCCTCTAATACCAAACCTGAGATCCTTCCTCTAACATGAAATGTGATATCCAACTCCTTCCCTTTCCAAACCTGAGAGCCTACCTATAGCATGAGATGTGATATCCAAGTCCTTCCCATTCCAATCCTTAGACCCTTCCTACAGCATGCAATATGATATCTCAATGATTCTAATAACAAACCTGAGACCCGTCCTATAACATGAGATGGGATATCCAACACCTTCCCATTCCAATCCTGAGACCCTTCCTATAGCATGAGATGTGATATCTCAATGCCTCTAATACCAAACCTGAGATCCTACCTCTAACATGAAATGTGATATCCAACTCCTTTCCTTTCCAAACCTGAGACCCTCCCTTTAGCATGAGATGTGATATCCAACTCCTTCCCATTCCAATCCTGAGACCCTTCTGATAGCATGAGATGTGATATCTCAATGCCTCTAATACCAAACCTGAGATCCTACCTCTAACATGAAATGTGATATCCAACTCCTTTCCTTTCCAAACCTGAGACCCTGCCTATAGCATGAGATGTGATATCCAAGTCCTTCCCATTCCAATCCTGAGACCCTTCCTATAGCATGAGATGTGATATCAAACTCCTTCCCATTCCAATCCTGAGACCCTTCCGATAGCATGAGATGTGTTATCTCAATGCCTCTTTACCAAACCTGAGATCCTACCTCTAACATGAAATGTGATATCCAACTCCTTCCCCTTCCAAACCTGAGAGCCTTCCTATAGCATGAGATGTGATATCCAAGTCCCTCCCATTCCAATCCTGAGACCCTTCCTATAACATGAGATGTGATGTCTCAATGCTTCTAATACCAAACCTGAGATCTTTCCTATAACATGAGATGTGATATCCAACTCCTTCCCATTCCAATCCTGAGACCCTTCCTATAGCATGATATGTCACATCTCAATGCCTCTTTACCAAACCTGAGATCCTACCTCTAACATGAAATGTGATATCCAACTCCTTCCCCTTCCAAACCTGAGAGCCTTCCTATAGCATGAGATGTGATATCCAAATCCTTCCCATTCCAATCCTGAGACCCTTCCTATAACATCAGATGTGATATCCAACTCCTTCCCATTCCAACCTGAGACCCTTCCTATAGCATGAGATGGGATATTCAACTCCTTCCAAATCCAATCCTGATACCCTTCCGATAGCATGAGATGTGATATCTCAATGCTTCTAATACCAAACCTGTGACTCTTCCTATAACATGAGATGGGATATCCAACTCCTTCCCATTCCAATCCTGAGACCCTTCCGATAGCAGAGATGTGATATCTCAATGCTTATACCAAACATGAGACCCTTCCTATGGCATGAGATGTCACATACAACTCCTTCCCATTCCAATCCTGAGACCCTTCCTATAGTATGAGATGTGATATCTCAATGCTTATACCAAACCTGAGACCCTTCCTATAGCATGAGATGTGATATCCAACTCCTTCCCATTCCAATCCTGAGACCCTTCCCATAGCATGAGATGTGATGTCTCAATGCTTCTAATACCAAACCTGAGATCCTTCCTATAACATCAAATGTGATATCCAACTCCTTCCCATTCCAATCCTGAGACCCTTCCTATAGCATGAGATGTGATATCTCAATGCTTATACCAAACCTGAGACCCTTCCTATAGCATGAGATGTGATATCCAACTCCTTCCCATTCCAATCCTGAGACCCTTCCTATAGCATGAGATGTGATATCTCAATGCCTCTAATACCAAACCTGAGATCCTTCCTCTAACATGAAATGTGATATCCAACTCCTTCCCTTTCCAAACCTGAGAGCCTACCTATAGCATGAGATGTGATATCCAAGTCCTTCCCATTCCAATCCTTAGACCCTTCCTACAGCATGCAATATGATATCTCAATGATTCTAATAACAAACCTGAGACCCGTCCTATAACATGAGATGGGATATCCAACACCTTCCCATTCCAATCCTGAGACCCTTCCTATAGCATGAGATGTGATATCTCAATGCCTCTAATACCAAACCTGAGATCCTACCTCTAACATGAAATGTGATATCCAACTCCTTTCCTTTCCAAACCTGAGACCCTCCCTTTAGCATGAGATGTGATATCCAACTCCTTCCCATTCCAATCCTGAGACCCTTCTGATAGCATGAGATGTGATATCTCAATGCCTCTAATACCAAACCTGAGATCCTACCTCTAACATGAAATGTGATATCCAACTCCTTCCCCTTCCAAACCTGAGAGCCTTCCTATAGCATGAGATGTGATATCCAAGTCCCTCCCATTCCAATCCTGAGACCCTTCCTATAACATGAGATGTGATGTCTCAATGCTTCTAATACCAAACCTGAGATCTTTCCTATAACATGAGATGTGATATCCAACTCCTTCCCATTCCAATCCTGAGACCCTTCCTATAGCATGAGATGTCACATCTCAATGCCTCTTTACCAAACCTGAGATCCTACCTCTAACATGAAATGTGATATCCAACTCCTTCCCCTTCCAAACCTGAGAGCCTTCCTATAGCATGAGATGTGATATCCAAATCCTTCCCATTCCAATCCTGAGACCCTTCCTATAACATCAGATGTGATATCCAACTCCTTCCCATTCCAACCTGAGACCCTTCCTATAGCATGAGATGGGATATTCAACTCCTTCCAAATCCAATCCTGATACCCTTCCGATAGCATGAGATGTGATATATCAATGCTTCTAATACCAAACCTGTGACTCTTCCTATAACATGAGATGGGATATCCAACTCCTTCCCATTCCAATCCTGAGACCCTTCCGATAGCAGAGATGTGATATCTCAATGCTTATACCAAACCTGAGACCCTTCCTATGGCATGAGATGTCACATACAACTCCTTCCCATTCCAATCCTGAGACCCTTCCTATAGTATGAGATGTGATATCTCAATGCTTATACCAAACCTGAGACCCTTCCTATAGCATGAGATGTGATATCCAACTCCTTCCCATTCCAATCCTGAGACCCTTCCCATAGCATGAGATGTGATGTCTCAATGCTTCTAATACCAAACCTGAGATCCTTCCTATAACATCAAATGTGATATCCAACTCCTTCCCATTCCAATCCTGAGACCCTTCCTATAGCATGAGATGTGATATCTCAATGCTTATACCAAACCTGAGACCCTTCCTATAGCATGAGATGTGATATCCAACTCCTTCCCATTCCAATCCTGAGACCCTTCCTATAGCATGAGATGTGATATCTCAATGCCTCTAATACCAAACCTGAGATCCTTCCTCTAACATGAAATGTGATATCCAACTCCTTCCCTTTCCAAACCTGAGAGCCTACCTATAGCATGAGATGTGATATCCAAGTCCTTCCCATTCCAATCCTTAGACCCTTCCTACAGCATGCAATATGATATCTCAATGATTCTAATAACAAACCTGAGACCCGTCCTATAACATGAGATGGGATATCCAACACCTTCCCATTCCAATCCTGAGACCCTTCCTATAGCATGAGATGTGATATCTCAATGCCTCTAATACCAAACCTGAGATCCTACCTCTAACATGAAATGTGATATCCAACTCCTTTCCTTTCCAAACCTGAGACCCTCCCTTTAGCATGAGATGTGATATCCAACTCCTTCCCATTCCAATCCTGAGACCCTTCTGATAGCATGAGATGTGATATCTCAATGCCTCTAATACCAAACCTGAGATCCTACCTCTAACATGAAATGTGATATCCAACTCCTTTCCTTTCCAAACCTGAGACCCTGCCTATAGCATGAGATGTGATATCCAAGTCCTTCCCATTCCAATCCTGAGACCCTTCCTATAGCATGAGATGTGATATCAAACTCCTTCCCATTCCAATCCTGAGACCCTTCCGATAGCATGAGATGTGTTATCTCAATGCCTCTTTACCAAACCTGAGATCCTACCTCTAACATGAAATGTGATATCCAACTCCTTCCCCTTCCAAACCTGAGAGCCTTCCTATAGCATGAGATGTGATATCCAAGTCCCTCCCATTCCAATCCTGAGACCCTTCCTATAACATGAGATGTGATGTCTCAATGCTTCTAATACCAAACCTGAGATCTTTCCTATAACATGAGATGTGATATCCAACTCCTTCCCATTCCAATCCTGAGACCCTTCCTATAGCATGAGATGTCACATCTCAATGCCTCTTTACCAAACCTGAGATCCTACCTCTAACATGAAATGTGATATCCAACTCCTTCCCCTTCCAAACCTGAGAGCCTTCCTATAGCATGAGATGTGATATCCAAATCCTTCCCATTCCAATCCTGAGACCCTTCCTATAACATCAGATGTGATATCCAACTCCTTCCCATTCCAACCTGAGACCCTTCCTATAGCATGAGATGGGATATTCAACTCCTTCCAAATCCAATCCTGATACCCTTCCGATAGCATGAGATGTGATATCTCAATGCTTCTAATACCAAACCTGTGACTCTTCCTATAACATGAGATGGGATATCCAACTCCTTCCCATTCCAATCCTGAGACCCTTCCGATAGCAGAGATGTGATATCTCAATGCTTATACCAAACATGAGACCCTTCCTATGGCATGAGATGTCACATACAACTCCTTCCCATTCCAATCCTGAGACCCTTCCTATAGTATGAGATGTGATATCTCAATGCTTATACCAAACCTGAGACCCTTCCTATAGCATGAGATGTGATATCCAACTCCTTCCCATTCCAATCCTGAGACCCTTCCCATAGCATGAGATGTGATGTCTCAATGCTTCTAATACCAAACCTGAGATCCTTCCTATAACATCAAATGTGATATCCAACTCCTTCCCATTCCAATCCTGAGACCCTTCCTATAGCATGAGATGTGATATCTCAATGCTTATACCAAACCTGAGACCCTTCCTATAGCATGAGATGTGATATCCAACTCCTTCCCATTCCAATCCTGAGACCCTTCCTATAGCATGAGATGTGATATCTCAATGCCTCTAATACCAAACCTGAGATCCTTCCTCTAACATGAAATGTGATATCCAACTCCTTCCCTTTCCAAACCTGAGAGCCTACCTATAGCATGAGATGTGATATCCAAGTCCTTCCCATTCCAATCCTTAGACCCTTCCTACAGCATGCAATATGATATCTCAATGATTCTAATAACAAACCTGAGACCCGTCCTATAACATGAGATCGGATATCCAACTCCTTCCCATTCCAATCCTGAGACCCTTCCTATAGCATGAGATGTGATATCTCAATGCCTCTAATACCAAACCTGAGATCCTACCTCTAACATGAAATGTGATATCCAACTCCTTTCCTTTCCAAACCTGAGACCCTCCCTTTAGCATGAGATGTGATATCCAACTCCTTCCCATTCCAATCCTGAGACCCTTCTGATAGCATGAGATGTGATATCTCAATGCCTCTAATACCAAACCTGAGATCCTACCTCTAACATGAAATGTGATATCCAACTCCTTTCCTTTCCAAACCTGAGACCCTGCCTATAGCATGAGATGTGATATCCAAGTCCTTCCCATTCCAATCCTGAGACCCTTCCTATAGCATGAGATGTGATATCTCAATGCTTATACCAAACCTGAGACCCTTCCTATGGCATGAGATGTCATATACAACTCCTTCCCATTCCAATCCTGAGACCCTTCCTATAGCATGAGATGTGATATCTCAATGCTTATACCAAACCTGAGACCCTTCCTATAGCATGAGATGTGATATCCAACTTCTTCCCATTCCAATCCTGAGACCCTTCCTATAACATGAGATGTGATGTCTCAATGCTTCTAATACCAAACCTGAGATCTTTCCTATAACATGAGATGTGATATCCAACTCCTTCCCATTCCAATTCTGAGACCCTTCCTATAGCACGAGATGTGATATCTCAATGCCTCTAATACCAAACCTGAGATCCTTCCTCTAACATGAAATGTGATATCCAACTCCTTCCCTTTCCAAACCTGAGAGCCTACCTATATCATGAGATGTGATATCCACGTCCTTCCCATTCCAATCCTTAGACCCTTCCTACAGCATGCAATATGATATCTCAATGATTCTAATAACAAACCTGAGACCCGTCCTATAACATGAGATGGGATATCCAACTCCTTTCAATACCAAACCTGAGACCCTTCCTATGGCATGAGATGTCATATACAACTCCTTCCCATTCCAATCCTGAGACCCTTCCTATAGCATGAGATGTGATATCTCAATGCTTATACCAAACCTGAGACCCTTCCTATAGCATGAGATGTGATATCCAACTTCTTCCCATTCCATTCCTGAGACCCTTCCTATAACATGAGATGTGATGTCTCAATTCTTCTAATACCAAACCTGATATCTTTCCTATAACATGAGATGTGATATCCAACTCCTTCCCATTCCAATCCTGAGACCCTTCCTATAGCATGAGATGTGATATCTCAATGCTTATACCAAACCTGAGACCCTTCCTATAGCTTGAGATGTGATATCCAACTCCTTCCCATTCCAATCCTGAGAACCTTCCTATAGCATGAGATGTGATATCTCAATGCCTCTAATACCAAACCTGAGATCCTTCCTCTAACATGAAATGTGATATCCAACTCCTTCCCCTTCCAAACCTGAGCCTTCCTATAGCATGAGATATGATTTCCAAGTCCTTCCCATTCCAATCCTGAGACCCTTCCTATAACATGAGATGTGATATCCAACTCCTTCCCATTCCAACCTGAGACCCTTCCTATAGCATGAGATGGGATATCCAACTCCTTCCAAATCCAATCCTGATACCCTTCCGATAGCATGAGATGTGATATCCCAATGCTTCTACCAAACCTGAGACCCATACTATGGCATGAGATGTGATATCAAACTCCTTCCCATTCCAATCCTGAGACCCTTCCTATAGCTTGAGATGTGATATCCAACTCCTTCCCATTACAATTCTGAGACCCTTCCTATACCATGAGACTTGATATCTCAATGCTTCTAATACCAAACCTGAGACCCGTCCTATAAATTGAGATGTGATATCCAAATCCTTCCCCTTCCAAACCTTAGACCCTTCCTTTATCATGAGATGTGATATCCAACTCCTTCCCATTCCAATCCTGACACCCTTCCGATATCATGAGATTTGTTATCTCAATGCTTCTAATATCAAACTTGAGAACCTCCCTATAGCATGAGATCTGACATCCAAGTCCTTCCCATTCCAATCCTGGGACCCTTCCTATAGCATGAGATGTGATATCTCAATGCTTCTAATGCCAAACCTGAGACCCTTCCTATAACATGAGATGGAATATCCAAGTCCTTCCCATTCTAATCCTGAGACCCTTCCCATAGCATGAGATGTGATGTCTCAATGCTTCTAATACCAAACCTGAGATCCTTCCTATAACATGAGATGTGATATCCAACTCCTTCCCATTCCAATCCTGAGACCCTTCCTATAGCATGAGAAGTGATATCTCCATGCTTATACCAAACCCGAGACCCTTCCTATAGCATGAGATGTGATATCTAACTCCTTCCCATTCCAATCCTGAGACCCTTCCTATAGCATGAGATGTGATACCTCAATGCTTATACCAAACCAGAGACCCGTCCTATAACATGAGATGGGATATCCAACTCCTTCCCATTCCAATCCTGAGACCCTTCCTGTAACATGAGATGTGATATCCAACTCCTTCCCATTCCAACCTGAGACCCTTCCTATAGCATGAGATGGGATATCCAACTCCTTCCAAATCCAATCCTGATACCCTTCCGATAGCATGAGATGTGATATCCCAATGCTTCTACCAAACCTGAGACCCATACTATGGCATGAGATGTGATATCAAACTCCTTCCCATTCCAATCCTGAGACCCTTCCTATAGCTTGAGATGTGATATCCAACTCCTTCCCATTCCAATTCTGAGACCCTTCCTATACCATGAGACTTGATATCTCAATGCTTCTAATACCAAACCTGAGACCCGTCCTATAACATGAGATGTGATATCCAAATCCTTCCCCTTCCAAACCTTAGACCCTTCCTTTATCATGAGATGTGATTTCCAACTCCTTCCCATTCCAATCCTGACACCCTTCCGATATCATGAGATTTGTTATCTCAATGCTTCTAATATCAAACTTGAGACCCTCCCTATAGCATGAGATCTAACATCCAAGTCCTTCCCATTCCAATCCTGAGACCCTTCCTATAGCATGAGATGTGATATCTCAATGCTTCTAATACCAAACCTGAGACCCTTCCTATAACATGAGATGGGATATCCAACTCCTTCCCATTCCAATCCTGAGACCCTTCCGATAGCAGAGATGTGATATCTCAATGCTTATACCAAACCTGAGACCCTTGCTATGGCCTGAGATGTCATATACAACTCCTTCCCATTCCAATCCTGAGACCCTTAACATAGCATGAGATGTGATGTCTCAATGCTTCTAATACCAAACCTGAGATCCTTCCTATAACATGAGATGTGATATCCAACTCCTTCCCATTCCAATCCTGAGACCCTTCCTATAGCATGAGAAGTGATATCTCCATGCGTATACCAAACCTGAGACCCTTCCTATAGCATGAGATGTAATATCCAACTCCTTCCCATTCCAATCCTGAGACCCTTCCTATAGCATGAGAAGTGATATCTCCATGCGTATACCAAACCTGAGACCCTTCCTATAGCATGAGATGTGATATCCAAATCCTTCCCATTCCAATCCTGAGACCCTTCCTATAGCATGAGATGTGATATCTCAATGCTTATACCAAACCAGAGACCCGTCCTATAACATGAGATGGGCTATCCAACTCCTTCCCATTCCAATCCTGAGCCACTTCCGATAGCAGAGATGTGATATCTCAATGCTTATACCAAACCTGAGACCCTTCCTATAACATGAGATGTGCTATCCAACTCATTCCCGTTCCAAACCTGAGACACTTCCTATAGCATATGAGATATCCAACTCCTTCCCATTCCAAACAAGAGACCCTTCCTATAGCAAGAATGTAATATCCAACTCCTACCCATTCCAATCCTGAGACCATTCCTATAGCATGAGATGTGATATATCAATGCTTCTAATACCAAACCTGAGATCCTTCCTATGACATGAAATGTGATATCCAAATCCTTCCCATTCCAAACCTGAGACCCTTCCTACAGCATGCGATGTGATATTTCAATGCTTCTAATATCAAACCTGAGACCCGTCCTATAACATGAGATGGGATATCCAACTCCTTCCCGTTCCAAACCTGAGACCCTTACTATAGCATGAGATGTGATATCCAAATCCTTCCCATTCCAATCCTGAGACCCTTCCTATAGCATGAGATGTGATATCTCAATGCTTATACCAAACCAGAGACCCGTCTTATAACATGAGATGGGCTATCCAACTCCTTCCCATTCCAATCCTGAGCCACTTCCGATAGCAGAGATGTGATATCTCAATGCTTATACCAAACCTGAGACCCTTCCTATAGCATGAGATGTGATATCCAACTCCTTCCCTTTCCAAACCTGAGAGCATATCTATAGCATGAGATGGGATATCCAACTCCTTCCCATTCCAATCCTGAGACACTTCCGATAGCAGAGATGTGATATCTCAATGCTTATACCAAACCTGAGACCCTTCCTATAACATGAGATGTGATATCCAACTCCTTCCCGTTCCAAACCTGAGACCCTTCCTTTAGCATGAGATGTGATATCCAGCTCCTTCCCATTCCAATCCTGAGACACTTCCGATAGCATAAGATGTGATATCTCAATGCTTCTAATATCAAAACTGAGACCATCCCTATAGCATATGTGATATCTAAGTCCTTCCCATTCCAATCCTAAGACCCTTCCTATAGCAGGAGATGTGATATCTCAATGCTTCTACCAAACCTGAGACCCTTCCTATAGCATGAGATGTGATATCCAAATCCTTCCCATTCCAATCCTGAGACCCTTCCTATAGCATGAGATGTGATATCTCAATGCTTATACCAAACCAGAGACCCGTCCTATAACATGAGATGGGCTATCCAACTCCTTCCCATTCCAATCCTGAGCCACTTCCGATAGCAGAGATGTGATATCTCAATGCTTATACCAAACCTGAGACCCTTCCTATAACATGAGATGTGATATCCAACTCATTCCCGTTCCAAACCTGAGACACTTCCTATAGCATATGAGATATCCAACTCCTTCCCATTCCAAACATGAGACCCTTCCTATAGCAAGAATGTAATATCCAACTCCTACCCATTCCAATCCTGAGACCATTCCTATAGCATGAGATGTGATATATCAATGCTTCTAATACCAAACCTGAGATCCTTCCTATGACATGAAATGTGATATCCAAATCCTTCCCATTCCAAACCTGAGACCCTTCCTACAGCATGCGATGTGATATTTCAATGCTTCTAATATCAAACCTGAGACCCGTCCTATAACATGAGATGGGATATCCAACTCCTTCCCGTTCCAAACCTGAGACCCTTACTATAGCATGAGATGTGATATCCAAATCCTTCCCATTCCAATCCTGAGACCCTTCCTATAGCATGAGATGTGATATCTCAATGCTTATACCAAACCAGAGACCCGTCTTATAACATGAGATGGGCTATCCAACTCCTTCCCATTCCAATCCTGAGCCACTTCCGATAGCAGAGATGTGATATCTCAATGCTTATACCAAACCTGAGACCCTTCCTATAGCATGAGATGTGATATCCAACTCCTTCCCTTTCCAAACCTGAGAGCATATCTATAGCATGAGATGGGATATCCAACTCCTTCCCATTCCAATCCTGAGACACTTCCGATAGCAGAGATGTGATATCTCAATGCTTATACCAAACCAGAGACCCGTCTTATAACATGAGATGGGCTATCCAACTCCTTCTCATTCCAATCCTGAGCCACTTCCGATAGCAGAGATGTGATATCTCAATGCTTATACCAAACCTGAGACCCTTCCTATAGCATGAGATGTGATATCCAACTCCTTCCCTTTCCAAACCTGAGAGCATATCTTTAGCATGAGATGGGATATCCAACTCCTTCCCATTCCAATCCTGAGACACTTCCGATAGCAGAGATGTGATATCTCAATGCTTATACCAAACCTGAGACCCTTCCTATAACATGAGATGTGATATCCAACTCCTTCCCGTTCCAAACCTGAGACCCTTCCTTTAGCATGAGATGTGATATCCAGCTCCTTCCCATTCCAATCCTGAGACACTTCCGATAGCATAAGATGTGATATCTCAATGCTTCTAATATCAAAACTGAGACCATCCCTATAGCATGATATGTGATATCTAAGTCCTTCCCATTCCAATCCTAAGACCCTTCCTATAGCAGGAGATGTGATATCTCAATGCTTCTACCAAACCTGAGACCCTTCCTATAGCATGAGATGTGATATCCAAATCCTTCCCATTCCAATCCTGAGACCCTTCCTATAGCATGAGATGTGATATCTCAATGCTTATACCAAACCAGAGACCCGTCCTATAACATGAGATGGGCTATCCAACTCCTTCCCATTCCAATCCTGATCCACTTCCGATAGCAGAGATGTGATATCTCAATGCTTATACCAAACCTGAGACCCTTCCTATAACATGAGATGTGATATCCAACTCATTCCCGTTCCAAACCTGAGACACTTCCTATAGCATATGAGATATCCAACTCCTTACCATTCCAAACATGAGACCCTTCCTATAGCAAGAATGTAATATCCAACTCCTACCCATTCCAATCCTGAGACCATTCCTATAGCATGAGATGTGATATATCAATGCTTCTAATACCAAACCTGAGATCCTTCCTATGACATGAAATGTGATATCCAAATCCTTCCCATTCCAAACCTGAGACCCTTCCTACAGCATGCGATGTGATATTTCAATGCTTCTAATATCAAACCTGAGACCCGTCCTATAACATGAGATGGGATATCCAACTCCTTCCCGTTCCAAACCTGAGACCCTTACTATAGCATGAGATGTGATATCCAAATCCTTCCCATTCCAATCCTGAGACCCTTCCTATAGCATGAGATGTGATATCTCAATGCTTATACCAAACCAGAGACCCGTCTTATAACATGAGATGGGCTATCCAACTACTTCCCATTCCAATCCTGAGCCACTTCCGATAGCAGAGATGTGATATCTCAATGCTTATACCAAACCTGAGACCCTTCCTATAGCATGAGATGTGATATCCAACTTCTTCCCATTCCATTCCTGAGACCCTTCCTATAACATGAGATGTGATGTCTCAATTCATCTAATACCAAACCTGATATCTTTCCTATAACATGAGATGTGATATCCAACTCCTTCCCATTCCAATCCTGAGACCCTTCCTATAGCATGAGATGTGATATCTCAATGCTTATACCAAACCTGAGACCCTTCCTATAGCTTGAGATGTGATATCCAACTCCTTCCCATTCCAATCCTGAGAACCTTCCTATAGCATGAGATGTGATATCTCAATGCCTCTAATACCAAACCTGAGATCCTTCCTCTAACATGAAATGTGATATCCAACTCCTTCCCCTTCCAAACCTGAGCCTTCCTATAGCATGAGATATGATTTCCAAGTCCTTCCCATTCCAATCCTGAGACCCTTCCTATAACATGAGATGTGATATCCAACTCCTTCCCATTCCAACCTGAGACCCTTCCTATAGCATGAGATGGGATATCCAACTCCTTCCAAATCCAATCCTGATACCCTTCCGATAGCATGAGATGTGATATCCCAATGCTTCTACCAAACCTGAGACCCATACTATGGCATGAGATGTGATATCAAACTCCTTCCCATTCCAATCCTGAGACCCTTCCTATAGCTTGAGATGTGATATCCAACTCCTTCCCATTCCAATTCTGAGACCCTTCCTATACCATGAGACTTGATATCTCAATGCTTCTAATACCAAACCTGAGACCCGTCCTATAACATGTGATGTGATATCCAAATCCTTCCCCTTCCAAACCTTAGACCCTTCCTTTATCATGAGATGTGATATCCAACTCCTTCCCATTCCAATCCTGACACCCTTCCGATATCATGAGATTTGTTATCTCAATGCTTCTAATATCAAACTTGAGAACCTCCCTATAGCATGAGATCTGACATCCAAGTCCTTCCCATTCCAATCCTGGGACCCTTCCTATAGCATGAGATGTGATATCTCAATGCTTCTAATGCCAAACCTGAGACCCTTCCTATAACATGAGATGGAATATCCAAGTCCATCCCATTCTAATCCTGAGACCCTTCCCATAGCATGAGATGTGATGTCGCAATGCTTCTAATACCAAACCTGAGATCCTTCCTATAACATGAGATGTGATATCCAACTCCTTCCCATTCCAATCCTGAGACCCTTCCTATAGCATGAGAAGTGATATCTCCATGCTTATACCAAACCCGAGACCCTTCCTATAGCATGAGATGTGATATCTAACTCCTTCCCATTCCAATCCTGAGACCCTTCCTATAGCATGAGATGTGATATCTCAATGCTTATACCAAACCAGAGACCCGTCCTATAACATGAGATGGGATATCCAACTCCTTCCCATTCCAATCCTGAGACCCTTCCTGTAACATGAGATGTGATATCCAACTCCTTCCCATTCCAACCTGAGACCCTTCCTATAGCATGAGATGGGATATCCAACTCCTTCCAAATCCAATCCTGATACCCTTCCGATAGCATGAGATGTGATATCCCAATGCTTCTACCAAACCTGAGACCCATACTATGGCATGAGATGTGATATCAAACTCCTTCCCATTCCAATCCTGAGACCCTTCCTATAACATGAGATGTGATATCCAAATCCTTCCCCTTCCAAACCTTAGACCCTTCCTTTATCATGAGATGTGATTTCCAACTCCTTCCCATTCCAATCCTGACACCCTTCCGATATCATGAGATTTGTTATCTCAATGCTTCTAATATCAAACTTGAGACCCTCCCTATAGCATGAGATCTAACATCCAAGTCCTTCCCATTCCAATCCTGAGACCCTTCCTATAGCATGAGATGTGATATCTCAATGCTTCTAATACCAAACCTGAGACCCTTCCTATAACATGAGATGGGATATCCAACTCCTTCCCATTCCAATCCTGAGACCCTTCCGATAGCAGAGATGTGATATCTCAATGCTTATACCAAACCTGAGACCCTTGCTATGGCCTGAGATGTCATATACAACTCCTTCCCATTCCAATCCTGAGACCCTTCCTATAGCATGAGATGTGATATCTCAATGCTTATACCAAACCTGAGACCCTTCCTATAGCATGAGATGTGATATCCAACTCCTTCCCATTCCAATCCTGAGACCCTTAACATAGCATGAGATGTGATGTCTCAATGCTTCTAATACCAAACCTGAGATGCTTCCTATAACATGAGATGTGATATCCAACTCCTTCCCATTCCAATCCTGAGACCCTTCCTATAGCATGAGAAGTGATATCTCCATGCGTATACCAAACCTGAGACCCTTCCTATAGCATGAGATGTAATATCCAACTCCTTCCCATTCCAATCCTGAGACCCTTCCTATAGCATGAGAAGTGATATCTCCATGCGTATACCAAACCTGAGACCCTTCCTATAGCATGAGATGTGATATCCAAATCCTTCCCATTCCAATCCTGAGACCCTTCCTATAGCATGAGATGTGATATCTCAATGCTTATACCAAACCAGAGACCCGTCCTATAACATGAGATGGGCTATCCAACTCCTTCCCATTCCAATCCTGAGCCACTTCCGATAGCAGAGATGTGATATCTCAATGCTTATACCAAACCTGAGACCCTTCCTATAACATGAGATGTGATATCCAACTCATTCCCGTTCCAAACCTGAGACACTTCCTATAGCATATGAGATATCCAACTCCTTCCCATTCCAAACAAGAGACCCTTCCTATAGCAAGAATGTAATATCCAACTCCTACCCATTCCAATCCTGAGACCATTCCTATAGCATGAGATGTGATATATCAATGCTTCTAATACCAAACCTGAGATCCTTCCTATGACATGAAATGTGATATCCAAATCCTTCCCATTCCAAACCTGAGACCCTTCCTACAGCATGCGATGTGATATTTCAATGCTTCTAATATCAAACCTGAGACCCGTCCTATAACATGAGATGGGATATCCAACTCCTTCCCGTTCCAAACCTGAGACCCTTACTATAGCATGAGATGTGATATCCAAATCCTTCCCATTCCAATCCTGAGACCCTTCCTATAGCATGAGATGTGATATCTCAATGCTTATACCAAACCAGAGACCCGTCTTATAACATGAGATGGGATATCCAACTCCTTCCCTTTCCAAACCTGAGAGCATATCTATAGCATGAGATGGGATATCCAACTCCTTCCCATTCCAATCCTGAGACACTTCCGATAGCAGAGATGTGATATCTCAATGCTTATACCAAACCTGAGACCCTTCCTATAACATGAGATGTGATATCCAACTCCTTCCCGTTCCAAACCTGAGACCCTTCCTTTAGCATGAGATGTGATATCCAGCTCCTTCCCATTCCAATCCTGAGACACTTCCGATAGCATAAGATGTGATATCTCAATGCTTCTAATATCAAAACTGAGACCATCCCTATAGCATATGTGATATCTAAGTCCTTCCCATTCCAATCCTAAGACCCTTCCTATAGCAGGAGATGTGATATCTCAATGCTTCTACCAAACCTGAGACCCTTCCTATAGCATGAGATGTGATATCCAAATCCTTCCCATTCCAATCCTGAGACCCTTCCTATAGCATGAGATGTGATATCTCAATGCTTATACCAAACCAGAGACCCGTCCTATAACATGAGATGGGCTATCCAACTCCTTCCCATTCCAATCCTGAGCCACTTCCGATAGCAGAGATGTGATATCTCAATGCTTATACCAAACCTGAGACCCTTCCTATAACATGAGATGTGATATCCAACTCATTCCCGTTCCAAACCTGAGACACTTCCTATAGCATATGAGATATCCAACTCCTTCCCATTCCAAACAAGAGACCCTTCCTATAGCAAGAATGTAATATCCAACTCCTACCCATTCCAATCCTGAGACCATTCCTATAGCATGAGATGTGATATATCAATGCTTCTAATACCAAACCTGAGATCCTTCCTATGACATGAAATGTGATATCCAAATCCTTCCCATTCCAAACCTGAGACCCTTCCTACAGCATGCGATGTGATATTTCAATGCTTCTAATATCAAACCTGAGACCCGTCCTATAACATGAGATGGGATATCCAACTCCTTCCCGTTCCAAACCTGAGACCCTTACTATAGCATGAGATGTGATATCCAAATCCTTCCCATTCCAATCCTGAGACCCTTCCTATAGCATGAGATGTGATATCTCAATGCTTATACCAAACCAGAGACCCGTCTTATAACATGATGTTAGGAAAGATTTCGTTATTGTAGGGAACTTTCCTTCCATGTGGCAACCCCTAAACTTTTTGCTATTGTTTTCAACCTGTTTTCTTGACTTTGCCAGAGAAGTGCAGCCTTCTGCCGTACTCCTCTGGGCTTTCGCTCCTTTCTTACGGGGAAACTGACATGCCCTTAAGACAGTCAGTACCGGGGAACGCTGTTTCCCGTAGTTTCTTTTATCGTGTCGCCATTTTAGTGCAACACGACACAAGAGGGCACTGTAAGCTAAGTTACAGCTCTCTTGGGTCTCTAGCCTTCTACAGACCCTAGACACTCTTGTAGGATGGTTTTTGGATCGGTGCAAGTCATTCAGGGACTGGGCTGGTGGCAGCGATCATTTGGTTTATTTTGAGCTCCTTTTGCCGCTCTGAGCACCTTTTTGCCGCGAACACAAAAGGGTGGCCCGGCTACCCAAAATGGACGGACCACGAGGCTCCTTTGTCTCGTCCACTGTCCGTCTTGCTCCCTTTACCTTCCCCCAGGTCAGGCGACCCGGGGCCTTCCTTATTTGGGCATGTAGTTTCCCGCGAAACACGGTTGCTTTCGCGGGCTTCTACATGTCGTTTGAGTGCCCCCAGGATGTGGGCTGGGCTGTCTGGTCCCAATACACATCCTGGGTGCCAGAGAGTCTAGGGTGGTGCGAATGCCTGGGACCACTGTGGTCCGTGATTGGTCCACGTATGGTATGTGTGTTGATGAGCGGATCTCCCATTGGCTCCCCTCCGTTTTGGCGCGAAGGGAACCGTGGATAAGAAAGAGCTGGAAACACCACTGCCATGTCGATCTCCTGAGTTCTTACGAACCCAGGGATACAGGAGCCAAGTATCCTGCGAACACGAGGCTGGACCGAGGAATCGCTGGTGACCCCCTGAAGAACTTCTGCTCCTCATTGCTGTCGTCCGGTGAAGCCCTTTCCACCTAAGATCGAACAAGAAGGCCTGTACTGGCGCTTCGACCTATTGGAATAGCAGGACCAGCTATTCCCGGCACCTTCATCAACTCCTGCCGTAAGCCTTCGGAAGTGTCTCTGGGCCATCCAGTTGACTGACCAGCTTACTAAGGAGTCCTGCTCTGTAATCGCCGACAGGTTGGGTGGTATTCTGAGTCCGGGGCACGCTCACACGCTTCGTTTGCTTAGCAACCCTAAGCTAGAGGTGAACGGTGCTCGTTTGGCTTGAATACACCCGGCCGTTCCGTTGCCCTGCTGTGGCGACAAAACTGTGCTTGTTTCTTCGATCGGGACGTCTTTTTACTCTGCACGACGACGAGACGTTCCCTGCTCTTCAGAACCTGCCAGAAGCTGCATCTATCGAGGAGAAGCTCGGGCCTGCTTGCTTCGGGGACCGGTGAGTAGATTAGCTAGGATCTGGTCGCCCTCCTGCAGTGCCCCTTGCTTTTCCCCGCTGTAAATACAGCACCCCTTGTCCGTACTCGCGCCCTGCTTCTGCCTCACAGTGGAGGCTGCGCTAGAGTCGCGGACCGTGTTCTCCTTCATTAGGGCACCCTACAGAGCTGTCCAACGTCCTCCGAAGAGCTTCACCTTCTGCCCATTGGCACCGGCGTGTGCAGGTACTTTTGAGCGCTAGGCTCCACTCTTCGTAGGGATTGGACTACCATCTAGTTAGGGGCCTCAGAAGGCGGACATATCACTCGCATTGGTTCGCACTGCCTGTTTTCCTTCCCCTGCAGGTGGATAACATATTTCGTGCTGCTAATGCTGTGAAACTGTGTATTCTGTATATATATTGGGTGGATAGTGTATGTGTTGGTTTAATATCGTATATTGCTGCTTTTACTGTGGTTATTAGTTTCAAGGCCTTATAATAAATGTCTATCTATTTTTGATATAAACAACTGTTTGGAGTAGTTTGTAAGCGCTCTTGCTTTGTGTGCTCATTGCGGGCTTTCAGTCACCCTCACCCCTCTTGAGACCTAGTCTTGACCGCCGCGATCGCTACCTTGATTGGTCTGGCTTGTCCAGAGGTTACCCTGTTCCAAGTAATTAGGTTGGCCTTCTGAACCTCTGCGCCACCAGGACAGAGTTCAGAAATCCGTCTTAACAAATTGGTGTACAGCGGTGGGATACGACTGAAGGTATCCAGTGTTGCGCACGAGCTAAGGCGTTTTCAGGTTATTCCAACCAGGACACGCAGTAAAGTATTGAATATAACGTTAAAAAGGCCATAGTCCTATCAACAGTATGGAAACGAATACTTTATTAACCTTAAATGCTTCGAAATCTGAAACATTGAAGAAGATGTGTGCGGAGAGAGGGGTTTCCTCTCAAGGCACTAAATTGGAAATGATCCAGAGAATCGTGGCGTGGCAAGAAGCGCAGCTTGACGCTATAACTTCCGAGGACAGTGCAGAAGGTGGTGGGGCTGCTCTCACTGGCAGAACCGACGGTTCTGCCGCTGCACTGATCCATCACGACCACGAGGACAGGGAGGATGTAATGTCTAACGTTTCCTCTGCCAGTGTTGATGGGGAGGCTATGCTTGAATTCAAGAAGCAAGAGCTGCGGTTTAGGCAGCAGGAGCTTGAATTCAGCATAGCCAAACTGAAAATCGACCAGGCAGAAAAACAAAAAGACAGGGATCACCAGTTGGAACTGGCCAAGCTTCAGTTCGCAAATGGGTCCAAGGGTCCTGGACATGGTTCTGGGGCTTCCTCTCATCCACGGTTTCCAAAAGATCTGCTCAGTGTGTATGAGGAACGAAATGACATTATGGACTGGTTAATTGCGTTTGAGTATGCATGCGAGGTTCAAGAGGTTGATAATGCGGATAAGATTGCATGGTTACTCAGCAGACTGCCCCATTCTGGTTGCAGTGCCATTATGGAAATGTCGAAGGCTGAGCGCGCTGATTTTGCAATGTTGAAGCAGACTCTCATTTTAAAGTTTGGGAAGACTCCGACCCAATATTTGAAAAGGTTTAGAGAGTATAAGAAAAAGGAAGGTGGTACTTGGGTGTCGTATGTAGCTGAGTCCCTGAAAAACTTAACTGGCTGGGTTGAAGGTTATAAGGTTTCTACCTTCGAAGGCATGATCAATCTGGTCATGCTGGAACACATTTTTGCTTCTTCTTCCCCGGAGCTTAAGCAGCATTTGGCCGATTCGAAGGAGATAGATCCTAAGAAGCTGGCCATTGCAGCAGACTTATGGGTGTCACATCGAGTGTCCCATAAGGACAAAACTCATCCTGGTAAGCAGGAGGAAGGGAAAAAGTCCAAAGATATGGAGGGTGGGGAATCTGCTAAATCTTCTTCCCATAAGGGCCACAAAAAGAAAAATAAGGGTAAGCCATACGAGAACTCACAGGGTAGTGGAGGTTCGCCTCCGAAACAGAACTCTGGTTATAATAAGCCTCCCTACGTAAACAGACCCAATGGGGCTTGTTTTTCTTGTGGAGCAACTGACCATGTGAAGGGGGATCCCCGTTGTAAGGTTAGACCTTTGGGGGTCCACTCCGCTAATCTGGCCTTCTCCTCCTACGAGGAAGAAGAGATTACAGGAGCATCCTTCTCCTCAGACTCATTTCCCAGCGGAATAGAGGCTGAGGTAGTTTTAGTGTCCCTGGGTTCCTGGGAGCCTAAAGTCGCAGAGGCGTATGCTAGGATTCCAGATAATACCAAGCACTACTTTAAAGACAGTGTGCTGATCAATGGAGTGGATACTCCAGCTCTTAGGGATAGTGGGTGCAGTCGAACTGTAGTGGATTCTACCTTGGTAGACTCAGAGGAAGTTGCCAGAGCTACTCTGATGCCCACTAAGTTGGCTGACGGCCCCCTCCGTATGTTTCCCGTGATCCCTGTTAATCTAACTTTAAATGGTACAGCAGTTAGGATTCCAGTGAGCATTCAGAGAAACGTCCCGGGAAAGGTCTTGTTGGGCAATGATCTCAGAGCTCTAGGGCTCGTAGGAGACACTGCCGAAAGACCCTACACACGGTCTCAAGCACGGGCAGCATTGGCCAAGTCCAATACGCCGCCCCAGCCGAAGGGGAAACCCAAGGCGAAAGGAGTCAACAAGTCCCGACGGGGGAAAGAGAATATTCCCCCGAGCTCGCCTACCACTGCGGTGGAGGGAGTTGGTCAATCGCCCGAGCCTGACGAGGAGGTGGCGATGCCTGAAGTGTTCGACCCCAACGACCATCCTGAACTAAAAGACTTGTTAGTTGAAGGAGGTCCTGATAGGGACGACTTCAGTAAGGGCCAACGTGAGTGCCCATCTCTGGAAGGCCTAAGGAGACAGGCCTGCTCCCAGCTTGAGGGTGAACCTCCTGGGAAGCATCGGATTTATTGGGAAGGTGGACTCCTGTACAGTGAGCCCACAGAGTCTACAGAAGGAGACCATAGGAGGTTGGTGGTTCCCCTTGCTGTTAGACCCTTCCTCCTGCAGTTGGCGCATGAAGTTCCCCTTGCTGGTCACCTTGGAATGAAGAGGACCAAGCAAAGGTTATCTATGCACTTCTACTGGCCCAAGATGGGGGTGCAAGTAGAAAGTCACTGCAGGAGTTGTGCCTCCTGCCAGTTGTCTGGTAAGGTTGGCGCGACAATCCAAGCTCCGTTGGTACCGCTCCCAGTTGTGGGGGTACCATTTGAAAGGGTAGGGATCGACATCGTTGGTCCCCTTGACCCGCAAACATCCTCAGGCAATAGGTTTATCCTGGTGCTGGTCGACCATGCAACCAGGTATCCTGAGGCCATCCCATTAAAGACTGTAACTGCCAAGTCAGTTGCAAAAGCTTTACTCGGCATATTTACTAGGGTTGGCTTCCCTAAAGAAGTTGTGTCAGATCGTGGCAGCAACTTTATGTCGAAGTATATGCAGGCTATGTGGAAAGAATGTGGGGTCACCTACAAGTTCTCTTCTGCATATCACCCCCAGACCAATGGTCTGGTGGAACGTTTCAACAGAACGTTAAAGAGCATGATTGGGGCTCTGGAGGAGCCCCAGAGAAGAAAATGGGATCTTCTTTTACCATGCTTGCTGTTTGCCTACAGAGAGGTACCACAGGAGGGTGTTGGCTTCAGCCCCTTCGAACTTCTGTTCGGTCATCCCGTACGGGGACCCTTAGCCATCGTCAAAGAGGGATGGGAGATGCCCACTCCCCCTGTTACTACCAATGTAGTTGACTATGTGCTAGGGCTCAGAAAACGGATGGTACTCCTGATGGGCTTGGCTAGTGAAAAGTTGAAGGCAGGACAAGCGCTGGTGAAACATTGGTACGACCAGAAAGCTTCCTTAATTCACTTTACCCCTGGTCAGCAAGTCCTGATCATGAACCCTATAAGGCCTCGCGCTTTACAGGACAAATGGTCAGGCCCTTACACAGTGGTGGAGCCCCTGGGTGAGGTGAACTATTTAGTGGACCTTGGAAGGCCTGGACAGGCTCCAAAAGTGTTCCACGTAAATAGGCTGAAGGCTTTCGTCCCAAGAGTCGAAATCGCAGCACTGCTACTGGCGTCAGACGTTGAGGAAGAGGAGTCAGAACCTCTTCCCGACCTGTTCCAAAGCGGTCCTTCAGACAGCTCCGTTGAGGGTGTCCGAGTGGCCCCTCACCTGACTTCTGATCAGCAGGCTGAGGTGAAAAGTTTGCTTAGGCAGTTTTCCCCCCTGTTTTCACAGTCGCCTGGTTTGACACCTTGGTGCAAACATAACATTGACACAGGAGACAGTGTACCTACCAAAAGTAGGGGATACAGGATGTCGGATAAAGTACGGTCTTATATTAAGACCGAGGTCAACAAGATGTTAGACCTTGGGGTGATTGAACCCTCTAGTAGTCCTTGGTCCAGTCCTGTGGTTCTGGTTCCAAAAGCAGGCACTTCTGAATTGAGGTTCTGCGTGGATTACAGGGCTCTGAATGCTGTCACCAAGACAGACGCTCACCCCTTGCCTCGAACTGACGAGCTGGTAGATACCTTGGGTGCCTCCAAGTACCTCAGCACGTTTGACCTGACTGCGGGCTATTGGCAAATAGCTTTAGCAGAACATGCCAAGGAGAAGACAGCATTTTCAACTCCCGACGGGCTTTACCAATTCCGGGTAATGCCGTTCGGATTGAAGAATGCACCTGCCACTTTCCAGAGGCTTGTGAATCATGTGTTGAATGGGTTGGACGAATTCTGTCTTGCATATCTAGACGATATAGCAGTTTTCAGTGCCACCTGGGAAGACCATGTGAAACACCTCGGGATTGTGCTCCAGGCTCTTCAGAAAGCCCACTTGACCATAAAGGCGAGTAAATGCCAGATTGGACAAGGCTCAGTGGTTTACCTTGGGCATGAAGTAGGTGGAGGAAGGATACAGCCTCTCCCCAGTAAAGTACAAGCAGTACAAGACTGGCCTACCCCCACTACACAAACCCAAGTGAGAGCCTTCTTAGGACTCACGGGTTATTACCGCAATTTTATGGCAGACTATGGCACCATAGCTGCTCCTCTGACTGCCCTCACAACTCCGAAGAAACCCAAGAAGGTAACTTGGACTGACGAGTGTGAGAAGGCCTTCAATGGCTTGAAAGACTCCTTGTGCCAGGCCCCTGTGCTCAGGGCCCCTGATTATCAAAGACCTTTTATCGTGCAGACGGATGCCTCTGACACTGGGATAGGAGCTGTACTATCACAAGTAGATGAGAAGGGTAAGGAACACCCTATCGGTTTTATTAGTCGCCAGCTTAAGGACAGAGAGCTCAGATGGTCCACGGTAGAGAAAGAATGTTTCTCTGTTGTGTGGGCCCTAAGGAAGCTGCGGCCCTACCTCTATGGGACCCACTTCACTGTGCAGACTGACCATAAGCCGTTAAAGTGGCTAATGAACATGAAGGGGGAGAATCCAAAGTTGCTTAGGTGGTCCATAAGTCTACAAGGCTTCGACTTCACTATTGAGCATAGGCCAGGTGTCCAACATAGCAATGCTGATGGGTTGTCCAGAATGTTTTACCGACCTGAACAAGAGACTCATCCAGGGGTGGATTAGTTCCCCCTGTCCATAGTCTGGGAGGGGCGAGTGTTAGGAAAGATTTCGTTATTGTAGGGAACTTTCCTTCCATGTGGCAACCCCTAAACTTTTTGCTATTGTTTTCAACCTGTTTTCTTGACTTTGCCAGAGAAGTGCAGCCTTCTGCCGTACTCCTCTGGGCTTTCGCTCCTTTCTTACGGGGAAACTGACATGCCCTTAAGACAGTCAGTACCGGGGAACGCTGTTTCCCGTAGTTTCTTTTATCGTGTCGCCATTTTAGTGCAACACGACACAAGAGGGCACTGTAAGCTAAGTTACAGCTCTCTTGGGTCTCTAGCCTTCTACAGACCCTAGACACTCTTGTAGGATGGTTTTTGGATCGGTGCAAGTCATTCAGGGACTGGGCTGGTGGCAGCGATCATTTGGTTTATTTTGAGCTCCTTTTGCCGTTCTGAGCACCTTTTTGCCGCGAACACAAAAGGGTGGCCCGGCTACCCAAAATGGCCGGACCACGAGGCTCCTTTGTCTCGTCCACTGTCCGTCTTGCTCCCTTTACCTTCCCCCAGGTCAGGCGACCCGGGGCCTTCCTTATTTGGGCATGTAGTTTCCCGCGAAACACGGTTGCTTTCGCGGGCTTCTACATGTCGTTTGAGTGCCCCCAGGATGTGGGCTGGGCTGTCTGGTCCCAATACACATCCTGGGTGCCAGAGAGTCTAGGGTGGTGCGAATGCCTGGGACCACTGTGGTCCGTGATTGGTCCACGTATGGTATGTGTGTTGATGAGCGGATCTCCCATTGGTTCCCCTCCGTTTTGGCGCGAAGGGAACCGTGGATAAGAGGGAGCTGGAAACACCACTGCCATGTCGATCTCCTGAGTTCTTACGAACCCAGGGATACAGGAGCCAAGTATCCTGCGAACACGAGGCTGGACCGAGGAATCGCTGGTGACCCCCTGAAGAACTTCTGCTCCTCATTGCTGTCGTCCGGTGAAGCCCTTTCCACCTAAGATCGAACAAGAAGGCCTGTACTGGCGCTTCGACCTATTGGAATAGCAGGACCAGCTATTCCCGGCACCTTCATCAACTCCTGCCGTAAGCCTTCGGAAGTGTCTCTGGGCCATCCAGTTGACTGACCAGCTTACTAAGGAGTCCTGCTCTGTAATCGCCGACAGGTTGGGTGGTATTCTGAGTCCGGGGCACGCTCACACGCTTCGTTTGCTTAGCAACCCTAAGCTAGAGGTGAACGGTGCTCGTTTGGCTTGAATACACCCGGCCGTTCCGTTGCCCTGCTGTGGCGACAAAACTGTGCTTGTTTCTTCGATCGGGACGTCTTTTTACTCTGCACGACGACGAGACGTTCCCTGCTCTTCAGAACCTGCCAGAAGCTGCATCTATCGAGGAGAAGCTCGGGCCTGCTTGCTTCGGGGACCGGTGAGTAGATTAGCTAGGATCTGGTCGCCCTCCTGCAGTGCCCCTTGCTTTTCCCCGCTGTAAATACAGCACCCCTTGTCCGTACTCGCGCCCTGCTTCTGCCTCACAGTGGAGGCTGCGCTAGAGTCGCGGACCGTGTTCTCCTTCATTAGGGCACCCTACAGAGCTGTCCAACGTCCTCCGAAGAGCTTCACCTTCTGCCCATTGGCACCGGCGTGTGCAGGTACTTTTGAGCGCTAGGCTCCACTCTTCGTAGGGATTGGACTACCATCTAGTTAGGGGCCTCAGAAGGCGGACATATCACTCGCATTGGTTCGCACTGCCTGTTTTCCTTCCCCTGCAGGTGGATAACATATTTCGTGCTTCTAATGCTGTGAAACTGTGTATTCTGTATATATATTGGGTGGATAGTGTATGTGTTGGTTTAATATCGTTGTATATTGCTGCTTTTACTGTGGTTATTAGTTTCAAGGCCTTATAATAAATGTCTATCTATTTTTGATATAAACAACTGTTTGGAGTAGTTTGTAAGCGCTCTTGCTTTGTGTGCTCATTGCGGGCTTTCAGTCACCCTCACCCCTCTTGAGACCTAGTCTTGACCGCCGCGATCGCTACCTTGATTGGTCTGGCTTGTCCAGAGGTTACCCTGTTCCAAGTAATTAGGTTGGCCTTCTGAACCTCTGCGCAACCAGGACAGAGTTCAGAAATCCGTCTTAACACATGAGATGTGATATCCAACTCCTTCCCTTTCCAAACCTGAGAGCATATCTATAGCATGAGATGGGATATCCAACTCCTTCCCATTCCAATCCTGAGACACTTCCGATAGCAGAGATGTGATATCTCAATGCTTATACCAAACCTGAGACCCTTCCTATAACATGAGATGTGATATCCAACTCCTTCCCGTTCCAAACCTGAGACCCTTCCTTTAGCATGAGATGTGATATCCAGCTCCTTCCCATTCCAATCCTGAGACACTTCCGATAGCATAAGATGTGATATCTCAATGCTTCTAATATCAAAACTGAGACCATCCCTATAGCATATGTGATATCTAAGTCCTTCCCATTCCAATCCTAAGACCCTTCCTATAGCAGGAGATGTGATATCTCAATGCTTCTACCAAACCTGAGACCCTTCCTATAGCATGAGATGTGATATCCAAATCCTTCCCATTCCAATCCTGAGACCCTTCCTATAGCATGAGATGTGATATCTCAATGCTTATACCAAACCAGAGACCCGTCCTATAACATGAGATGGGCTATCCAACTCCTTCCCATTCCAATCCTGAGCCACTTCCGATAGCAGAGATGTGATATCTCAATGCTTATACCAAACCTGAGACCCTTCCTATAACATGAGATGTGATATCCAACTCATTCCCGTTCCAAACCTGAGACACTTCCTATAGCATATGAGATATCCAACTCCTTCCCATTCCAAACATGAGACCCTTCCTATAGCAAGAATGTAATATCCAACTCCTACCCATTCCAATCCTGAGACCATTCCTATAGCATGAGATGTGATATATCAATGCTTCTAATACCAAACCTGAGATCCTTCCTATGACATGAAATGTGATATCCAAATCCTTCCCATTCCAAACCTGAGACCCTTCCTACAGCATGCGATGTGATATTTCAATGCTTCTAATATCAAACCTGAGACCCGTCCTATAACATGAGATGGGATATCCAACTCCTTCCCGTTCCAAACCTGAGACCCTTACTATAGCATGAGATGTGATATCCAAATCCTTCCCATTCCAATCCTGAGACCCTTCCTATAGCATGAGATGTGATATCTCAATGCTTATACCAAACCAGAGACCCGTCTTATAACATGAGATGGGCTATCCAACTCCTTCCCATTCCAATCCTGAGCCACTTCCGATAGCAGAGATGTGATATCTCAATGCTTATACCAAACCTGAGACCCTTCCTATAGCATGAGATGTGATATCCAACTCCTTCCCTTTCCAAACCTGAGAGCATATCTATAGCATGAGATGGGATATCCAACTCCTTCCCATTCCAATCCTGAGACACTTCCGATAGCAGAGATGTGATATCTCAATGCTTATACCAAACCAGAGACCCGTCTTATAACATGAGATGGGCTATCCAACTCCTTCCCATTCCAATCCTGAGCCACTTCCGATAGCAGAGATGTGATATCTCAATGCTTATACCAAACCTGAGACCCTTCCTATAGCATGAGATGTGATATCCAACTCCTTCCCTTTCCAAACCTGAGAGCATATCTTTAGCATGAGATGGGATATCCAACTCCTTCCCATTCCAATCCTGAGACACTTCCGATAGCAGAGATGTGATATCTCAATGCTTATACCAAACCTGAGACCCTTCCTATAACATGAGATGTGATATCCAACTCCTTCCCGTTCCAAACCTGAGACCCTTCCTTTAGCATGAGATGTGATATCCAGCTCCTTCCCATTCCAATCCTGAGACACTTCCGATAGCATAAGATGTGAAATCTCAATGCTTCTAATATCAAAACTGAGACCATCCCTATAGCATGATATGTGATATCTAAGTCCTTCCCATTCCAATCCTAAGACCCTTCCTATAGCAGGAGATGTGATATCTCAATGCTTCTACCAAACCTGAGACCCTTCCTATAGCATGAGATGTGATATCCAAATCCTTCCCATTCCAATCCTGAGACCCTTCCTATAGCATGAGATGTGATATCTCAATGCTTATACCAAACCAGAGACCCGTCCTATAACATGAGATGGGCTATCCAACTCCTTCCCATTCCAATCCTGAGCCACTTCCGATAGCAGAGATGTGATATCTCAATGCTTATACCAAACCTGAGACCCTTCCTATAACATGAGATGTGATATCCAACTCATTCCCGTTCCAAACCTGAGACACTTCCTATAGCATATGAGATATCCAACTCCTTACCATTCCAAACATGAGACCCTTCCTATAGCAAGAATGTAATATCCAACTCCTACCCATTCCAATCCTGAGACCATTCCTATAGCACGAGATGTGATATATCAATGCTTCTAATACCAAACCTGAGATCCTTCCTATGACATGAAATGTGATATCCAAATCCTTCCCATTCCAAACCTGAGACCCTTCCTACAGCATGCGATGTGATATTTCAATGCTTCTAATATCAAACCTGAGACCCGTCCTATAACATGAGATGGGATATCCAACTCCTTCCCGTTCCAAACCTCAGACCCTTACTATAGCATGAGATGTGATATCCAAATCCTTCCCATTCCAATCCTGAGACCCTTCCTATAGCATGAGATGTGATATCTCAATGCTTATACCAAACCAGAGACCCGTCTTATAACATGAGATGGGCTATCCAACTCCTTCCCATTCCAATCCTGAGCCACTTCCGATAGTAGAGATGTGATATCTCAATGCTTATACCAAACCTGAGACCCTTCCTATAGCATGAGATGTGATATCCAACTCCTTCCCTTTCCAAACCTGAGAGCATATCTATAGCATGAGATGGGATATCCAACTCCTTCCCATTCCAATCCTGAGACACTTCCGATAGCAGAGATGTGATATCTCAATGCTTATACCAAACCTGAGACCCTTCCTATAACATGAGATGTGATATCCAACTCCTTCCCGTTCCAAACCTGAGACCCTTCCTTTAGCATGAGATGTGATATCCAGCTCCTTCCCATTCCAATCCTGAGACACTTCCGATAGCATAAGATGTGATATCTCAATGCTTCTAATATCAAAACTGAGACCATCCCTATAGCATGATATGTGATATCTAAGTCCTTCCCATTCCAATCCTAAGACCCTTCCTATAGCAGGAGATGTGATATCTCAATGCTTCTACCAAACCTGAGACCCTTCCTTTAGCATGAGATGTGATATCCAACTCCTTCCCATTCCAGTCCTGAGACCCTTCCTATAGCATGAGATATGATATCTCAATACTTCTAATACCAAACCTGAGATCCTTCTGCTAACATAAGATGTGATATCCAAATCCTTCCCCTTCCAAACCTGAGACCCTCCCTTTAGCATGAGATGTGATATCCAACTCCTTCCCATTCCAATCCTGAGACCCTTCTGATAGCATGAGATGTGATATCTCAATGCTTCTAATACCAAACCTGAGACCCTTCCTATAACATGAGATGTGATATCCAACTCCTTCCCGTTCCAAACCTGAGACCCTTCCTTTAGCATGAGATGTGATATCCAGCTCCTTCCCATTCCAATCCTGAGACACTTCCGATAGCATAAGATGTGATATCTCAATGCTTCTAATATAAAAACTGAGACCCTCCCTATAGCATGATATGTGATATCTAAGTCCTTCCCATTCCAATCCTAAGACCCTTCCTATAGCAGGAGAGGTGATATCTCAATGCTTCTACCAAACCTGAGACCCTTCCTTTAGCATGAGATGTGATATCCAACTCCTTCCCATTCCAGTCCTGAGACCCTTCCTATAGCATGAGATATGATATCTCAATACTTCTAATACCAAACCTGAGATCCTTCTGATAACATGAAATGTGATATCCAAATCCTTCCCCTTCCAAACCTGAGACCCTCCCTTTAGCATGAGATGTGATATCCAACTCCTTCCCATTCCAATCCTGAGACCCTTCTGATAGCATGAGATGTGATATCTCAATACTTCTAATACCAAACCTGGGATCCTTCCTATAACATGAGATGTGATATCCAACTCCTTCCTTTTCCAATCCTGAGACCCTTCCTATAGCATGAGAAGTGATATCTCCATGCGTATACCAAACCTGAGACCCTTCCTATAGCATGAGATGTGATATCCAAATCCTTCCCATTCCAATCCTGAGACCCTTCCTATAGCATGAGATGTGGTATCTGAATGCTTATACCAAACCAGAGACCCGTCCTATAACATGAGATGGGATATCCAACTCCTTCCCATTCCAATCCTGAGCCACTTCCGATAGCAGAGATGTGATATCTCAATGCTTATACCAAACCTGAGACCCTTCCTATAACATGAGATGTGATATCCAACTCATTCCCATTCCAAACCTGAGACACTTCCTATAGCATATGTGATATCCAACTCCTTCCCATTCCAAACATGAGACCCTTCCGATAGCATGAGATGTGATATCCAACTCCTTCCAATTCCAATACTGAGACCCTTCCAATAGCATATGTGATATCTCAATGCTTCTAATATCAAAACTGAGACCCTCCCTATAGCATGAGATGTGATATCCAACTCCTTCCCATTCCAATTGAGACCCTTCCTATAACATGAGATGTGATATCTCTATGCTTCTAATCAATGCTTCTAATCAAACCTGAGCCCCTTCCCGTAGCATATGTGAAATCCAACTCCTTCCCATTCCAAACTTGTTACCCTTCCTGTAGCATGAAACGTGATTTCTCACCCCTTCCAATACCAAACCCGAGACCATTCCCACAGCCTGAGATTTGAAATCTCATTTCTTCCAATACCAAACCCGAGACCCTTCCGATAGGATCAGATTTACTATCTCACTCCTTAAAATACCAAACTCGAGTCCCTTCCTAAAGGATGTGATTTGATATCTGTGCTTCTAATACCAAACCTGAGACCCTCCCTATAACGAGATGTCATATCCAACTCCTTCCCATTCCAATCCTGAGACTCTTGCTATAGCATGACATGTGATATCAAACTTCCCATTCCAAACCTGAGACTCAGACCTCCCCGTCTAACCTTCTCACCACTCCTAGCTCCCGGATTGATCATGCACTCCTGCTGTCTCTTCTCTCCCTTCTTCTGCTTCCTTTCCTCTCTCCATCCTCATCTGCCCTAGGTCAGGCTCCTTCTACACCTCAGCAGGGATTACTTATTTGTACCCCTCCCCACTCTCAACTCTCACTCAGTTTCAAACACTCATCTGACATCTGCCATTTCCTGGAAGAACCCGACCTTGATGTCCTTGGTCTAAACGAGACATGGTTGACGGCCAGCGCTGTCTCGAGCTTTGACACTTTCCTCCCTGATGACAAGTTCCTCTCCATGCCCAGATCTAACCGTTCTTGAGGGGAGTATCCTTGATTCCTGTAGTAAATAGCTTTCCTTTGCAGGCCGACTCCTCTCACGAATGCCTTGTCTGCATGCATTCTCTTTCCTGGCCATTCACTCACCGTGGCTATTTCCCTAACCCCTTCCTCTCTCAGTGGATGGACTTCTCCATCCTAGCCTCCTACCACTCAACTCCGCCTACTTGGAGAATTCAACATGAACCTGTATGCTTCCTGACCTGGACTTTTACGAGATCTGCAACTGTACATGTCGCTGGCCCTACACACTGCAGGGAATACTCAGGATTTTCTGATCTCAGACCTCCCCCTCTGTAACCCTCTCAACAATCCTCTCCCGTGGTGATCAAGTTCTCATCTCCAAAGAAGGCTAACTACCAGCTGTTCCTCCTCAGTGGAGTTCTCCCTTTCTGTCCCTGCTCCCTGCACCGTTTCGCGTTGCAAACACTCGCTTCCCAGCTCTCTGGTTTAGACGCGTGTTCCCTGCCTTCTCTCCTCTTCCCGCTGCCTTCAAATCAACAAATGAGCTTCAAAAGATACACGGTACTCAGAATGCTTTATAACACCCATTATTCAAGATATAGCTGTAACCCGCAAGACGTATTGAAAAGTGCTAAAAACTAGCAAAAATAGCTAGAAAATGTTCTTTCCTCGCGTTTTGGTAAATGCGAATTCTTGTGGATTCCCATTTTGTACTCTGTTCGTGCATTTGTTCAGTCGAATCCTGATGTTTTTAACCACTCGTCACCCATACAAGGGGAGGGGGGGTCAAAATCTACTGTTCACAGGCTGAATGTATACTGCTGAAATCTTCAATGCATTATCGGGTAAACCGACTGTTCTGGAAAGTGTATTTGCCATCTGTTATTCCAGTCACCATGTTTTCATCATCCCTTCTTGTTTCAAGGCTGCACTCCCGTAGTGATCACGTTCTCTTCCCCAAAGAAGGCTAACAGCTGTTCCTCCTCAGAGCCGTTCTTCCTTTCTGTCCCTGCTCCCTGCACAGTTTCGCGTTGCAAGTACTCGCTTCCCAGCTCTCTGGATTAGAAGCGTGTTCCCTACCTTCTCTCTTCCCGCTGCCTTCAAATCAACAAATGAGCTCCAAAAGATACACAGTGCTCAGAATGCTTTATAACACCCATTATTCCTCATATAGCCGTAACCCGCTAGACGTATTGAAATGTGCCGTAAACTAGCAAAACCAGCTAGAAAATGTACTTTCCTCGCGTTTTTCTGAATGCGAATTTTGATGGGTTCCAATGTATGTACTGTGTGCGTGCGTTTGTTGTCGAATCCTGAAGTTTTTAGCCACTGTTCTCCCATACAAGGGGGGGGGGGGGTCAACATCTACTGCTGTTCACAGGCTGAATGTATACGGCTGAAATCTTCAAGGCATTATCAGCTTTCCTGACTGTTTTGGAACGTGTATTTGCCATCTGTTAATGCAGTCGCCTTGTGGTCATCCTCCCTTTTAGTTTACAGGCTGCACTCCCCTGGTGATCACATTCTCCTCTCCAGAGCAGGCTAACTACCAGCTGCTCCTCCTCATAGGCGTTCATCCTTTCTGTCCCTGCTCCCTGCACCGTTTCGCGTTGCATGTACTCGCTTCCCAGTTCTCTGGTTGAGGTGCGTGTTTCCTGCCTTCTCTCCTTTTCCTACAGCCTTCCAATGAGCTCCACAAGATAGTGTTCAGAATGCTTTATAACACCCATTATTCAACATATAGCTGTAACCCGCTAGACGTATTGAAACGTGCTAGAAACTAGCAAAAACAGCTAGAAAATGTACTTCCCTCGCGTTTTGGTAAATGCAGGGTACACGCGCCTAAACCAGAGAGCAGGGAAGCGAGCATTTCAGCAGTATAAATTCAGCCTGTGAACAACACATCTTGATCCTCCCTTTTATGGGAGAAGAGTGGTTCAAAAGAACAGGATTCGACTGAACTGCACGAACAGAGTGCAAAATGGGAATCCACCAGAATTCGCATTTACCAAAACGCGAGGAAAGTACATTTTCTAGCTGTTTTTGCTAGTTTTTAGCACATTTCAATACGTCTAGCGGGTTACGGCTATATGTTGAATAATGGGTGTTATAAAGCATTCTGAACACTATCTTGTGGAGCTCATTGGAAGGCTGTAGGAAGAGGAGAGAAGGCAGGAAACACGCACCTCAACCATAGAACTGGGAAGCGAGTACATGCAACGCGAAACGGTGCAGGGAGCAGGGACAGAAAGAAGGAACGCCTCTGAGGAGGAGCAGCTGGTAGTTAGCCTGCTCTGGAGAGGAGAATCTGATCACCAAGGGAGTGCAGCCTGTAAACTAAAAGGGAGGATGACCACAAGGCGACTGCATTAACAGGTGGCAAATACACGTTCCAAAACTGTCAGGAAAGCTGATAATGCCTTGAAGATTTCAGCCGTATACATTCAGCCTGTGAACAGCAGTAGATGTTGAACCCCCCTTGTATGGGAGAACAGTGGCTAAAAACTTCAGGATTTGACAACAAACGCACGGACACAGTACATACATGGGAACCCATCAAAATTCGCATTTACAAAAACGCGAGGAAAGTACATTTTCTAGCTGGTTTTGCTAGTTTACAGCACATTTCAATACGTCTAGCGGGTTACGGCTATATGATGAATAATGGGTGTTATAAAGCATTCTGAGCACTGTGTATCTTTTGGAGCTCATTTGTTGATTTGAAGGCAGCGGGAAGAGAGAAGGTAGGGAAAACGCTTCTAAACCAGAGAGCTGGGAAGCGAGTACTTGCAACGCGAAACGGTGCAGGGAGCAGGGACAGAAAGGATGAACGCCTATGAGGAGCAGCTGGTAGTTAGCCTTCTCTGGAGAGGAGAATGTGATCACCAGGGGAGTGCAGCCTGTAAACTAGAAGGGACGATGAACACAGGGCGACTGCATTAACAGATGGCAAATACACGTTCCAATACAGTCAGGAAAGCTGATAATGCATTGAATATTTCAGCCGTATACATTCAGCCTGTGAACAGCAGTAGATGTTGACCCCCCCTAGTATGGGAGAACAGTGGTTAAAAACTTCAGGATTCGACAACAAACGCACGAACACAGTACATACAACATGGGAACCGACCAGAATTCGGATTTACAAAAACGGGAGGGAAGTACATTTTCTAGCTATTTTTGCTAGTTTTTAGCACGTTTCAATACCTCTAGTGGGTTACAGTTTATGAAGCATTCTGAACACTATCTTGTGGAGCTCATTGGAAGGCTGTTGGAAGAGGAGAGAAGGCAGGGAACACGCATCTAAACCAGAGAGCTGGGAAGCGAGTACATGCAACGCGAATCGGTGCAGGGAGCTGGGACAGAAAGGATGAACGCCTATGAGGAGGAGCAGCTGGTAGCCTGCTCTGGAGAGGAGAATGTGATCACCAGGGGAGTGCAGCCTGTAAACTAGAACGGAGGATGAACACAGGGCGACTGCATTAACAGATGGCAAATACACGTTCCAAAACAGTCAGGAAAGTTGATAATGCATTGAAGATTTCAGCCGTATACAGTCAGCCTGCGAACAGCAGTAGACGTTGACCCCCCCTAGAAAGGGAGAACAGTGGTTAAAAACTTCAGGATTCGACAACAAACGCACGGACACAGTACATACAACATGGGAACCCACCAGAATTCGCATTTACAAAAACGCGAGGGAAGTACATTTTCTAGCTATTTTTGCTAGTTTTTAGCACGTTTCAATACGTCTAGCGGGTTACAGCTATTTGATGAATAATGGGTGTTATAAAGCATTCTGAGCAATGTGTATCTTTTGGAGCTCATTTGTTGATTTGAAGGCAGCGGGAAGAGGAGAGAAGGCATAACACGCTTCTAAACCACAGAGCTGGGAAGCGAGTACTTGCAACGCGAAACTGTGCAGGGAGCAGTGACACAAAAGAAGAAGGCCTCTGAGGAGGAACAGCGTCTAAACCAGAGAGCAGGGAAGCGAGTGTTTGCAACGCGAAACGGAGCAGGGATCAGGGACAGAAAGGATGAACGCCTCTGAGAATGTGATCAACAGGGGAGTGCAGCCTGTAAAGTAGAAGGGACGATGAACACAGAGCGACTGCATTAACAGATGGCAAATACACGTTCCAAAACAGTCAGGAAAGCTGATAATGCCTTGAAGATTTCAGCCGTATACAATCAGCCTGTGAACAGCAGTAGATGTTGACCCCCCCTTGTATGGGAGAACAGTGGTTAAAAACTTCAGGATTCGACAACAAACGCTCGGACACAGTACATACACTGTGTATCTTTTGAAGCTCATTTGTTGATTTGAAGGCAGCAGGAAGAGGAGAGGAGGCAGGGAACACGCGTCTAAACCAGAGAGCTGGGAAGCGAGTACTTGCAACGCGAAACGGTGCAGGGAGCAGGGACAGAAAGGGAGAATTCCACTGAGGAGGAACAGCTGGCAGTTAGCCTTCTTTGGAGATGAGAACTTGATCACCACGGGAGAGGATTGTTGAGAGGGTTACAGAGGGGGAGGTCTGAGATCTGAAAATCCTGAGTTTTCCCTGCAGTGTGTAGGGCCAGCGACATGAAGAGTTGCAGATCTCGTAAAAGTCCAGGTCAGGAAGCATACAGGTTCATGTTGAATTCTCCAAGTAGGCGGAGTTGAGTGGTAGGAGGCTAGGATGGAGAAGTCCATCCACTGAGAGAGGAAGGGGGTAGGCAAATAGCCACGGTGAGAGATTCGCCAGGAAAGAGAGAATGCATGCAGACAAGGCATTCGTGAGAGGAGTCGGCCTGCAAAGGAAAGCAATTTACTACAGGAATCAAGGATACTCCCCCTCAAGAACGGTTGGATTTTGGCATGGAGAGGAACTCGTCATCATGGAGGAAAGTGTCAAAGCTCGAGACAGCGCTGGGTCAACCATGTCTCGGTGAGACCAAGAACATCAAGGTCGGGTTCTTCCAGGAAATGGCAGATGTCAGATGAGTGTTTGAAAATGAGAGAGTTGAGAGTGGGGAGGGGTACAAATCAGTAATCCCTGCGGAGGTGTAGAAGGAGCCTGACCTAGGGCAGATGAGGAAGGAGAGAGGAAAGGAAGCAGAAGAAGGGAGAGAAGAGACAGCAGGAGTGCATGATCAATCCGGGAGCTAGGAGTGGTGAGAAGGTTAGACGGGGAGGTCTGAGTCTCAGGATTGGAATGGGAAGTTCGATATCACATGTCATGCTATAGGAAGAGTCTCAGGATTGGAATGGGAAGGAGTTGGATATGACATCTCTTGTTATAGGGAGGGTCTCAGGTTTGGTATTAGAATCACATCCTTTGGGAAGGGACTCGAGTTTGGTATTTTAAGGAGCGAGATAGTAAATCTCATCCTATTGGAAGGGTCTCGGGTTTGGTATTGGAAGAAATGAGATTTCAAATCTCAGGCTGTGGGAATGGTCTCGGGTTTGGTATTGGAAGGGGTGAGAAATCACATTTCATGTTACAGGAAGGGTGACAATTTTGGAATGGGAAGGAGTTGGATATCACATGAAGGGGCTCAGATTTGGTATTATAGCATAGAGATAACACATCTCGTTATAGGAAGGGTCTCGATTGGAATGGGAAGGAGTTGGATATCACATCTCATGCTATAGGGAGGGTCTCAGGTTTGATATTAGAAGCATTGAAATATCACATCTCATGCTATCGGAAGGGTCTCAGGATTGGAATGGAAGGAGTTGGATATCACATATGCTAAAGGAAAGGTTTCAGGTTTGGAAGGGGAAGGATTTGGATCTCACATCTCATTTTTCAGTACGGGTCTCAGGTTTGGTATTAGAAGCGTGGAGATATCACATCTCATGGTATAATAAGGGTCTCAGGATTGGAATGGGAAGGAGTTGGATATCACATCTCAAGCTATCTCAGGATTGGAATGGGAAGGAGTTTGATATCACATCTCGAGCTATAGGAAGGGTCTCAGGTTTGGGAAGGGAAGGATTGGGATTTCACATCTCGTTATAGGATGGTTCTCATGTTTGTTTTTAGAAGCATTGAGATATCAAATCTCATGCTATTGGAAGGGTCTCAGGTTTGGAATGGGAAGGAGTTGGATATCACATCTCATGTTATAGGAAGGATCTCAGGTTTGGTATTAGAAGCATTGAGATATCACATCTCATGCTATAGGAAGGGTCTCAGGATAGGAATGTGAAGGATTTGGATATCACATCATACTAAAGGTAGGGTCTCAGGTTTGGTATAAGCATTGAGATATCACATCTCTGCTATCGGAAGGGTCTCAGGATTGGATTGGGAAGGAGTTGGATATCCCTTCTCATGCTATAGGAAGGGTCTCAGGTTGGAATGGGAAGGAGTTGGATATCACCTCTCATGCTATAGGAAGTTTCTCAAGATTGAAATGGGAAGGATTTGGATATCACATCTCTTGCTATAGGAAGGGTCTCAGGTTTTTTATTAGAAACATTGAGATATCACATCTCATGCTATAGGAAGGGTTTCAGGATTGGAATGGGAAGGATTTGGATATCACATCTCATGCTAAAGGAAGGGTCTCAGGTTTGGAAGGGGAAGGATTTGGATATCATATCTCATGCTATATAGGGAGGGTCCCAGGTTTGGTATTAGAAGCATTGAGATATCACATCTCATGGCATAAGAAGGGTCTCAGGATTGGAATGGGAAGGAGTTGGATATCACATCTCATCCAATAGAAAGGGTCTCAGGTTTGGAATGGGAAGGAATTGGATATGACATCATGTTATAGGAAGGGTCTCAGGATTGGAATGGGAAGGATTTGGATATCACATCTCTTGCTATAGGAAGGGTCTCAGGTTTTTTATTAGAAACATTGAGCTATCACATCTCATGCTATAGGAAGGGTCTCAGGATTGGAATGGGATGGAGTAGGATATCACATCGCAAGCTATCTCGGGATTGGAATGGGAAGGAGTTTGATATCACATCTCAAGCTATAGGAAGGGTCTCAGGTTTGGAAGGGGAAGGATTTGGATCTCACATCTCATGTTTTAGGACGGGTCTCAGGTTTGGTATTAGAAGCATTGAGATATCACATCTCATGGTATAGGAAGGGTCTCAGGATTGGAATGGAAAGGAGTTGGCTATCACATCTCAAGCTATCTCAGGATTGGAATGGGAAGGAGTTTGATATCACATCTCAAGCTATAGGAAGGGTCTCAGGTTTGGAAAGGGAAGGATTTGGATTTCACATCTCATGTTATAGGATGGTTCTCATGTTTGGTTTTAGTAGCATTGAGATATCACATCTCATGCTATCGGAAGGGTCTCAGGTTTGGAAAGGGAAGGATTTGGAGTTCACATGTTATAGGATGGTTCTCAGGTTTGGTTTTAGAAGCATTAAGATATAACATCTCATGCTATAGGAAGGGTCTCAGGTTTGGAATGGGAAGGAGTTGATATCACATCTCATGCTAAAGGAAAGGTCTCAGGTTTGGAAGGGGAAGGATTTGGATCTCACATCTCATGTTTTAGGATGGGTCTCAGGTTTGGTATTAGAAGCATTGAAATATCACATCTCATGGTATAGGAAGGGTCTCAGGTTTGGAAAGGGAATTATTTGGATTTCACATCTCATGTTATAGGATGGTTCTCATGTTTGGTTTTAGAAGCATTGAGATATCACATCTCATGCTATAGGAAGGGTCTCAGGTTTGGAATGGGAAGGAGTTTGATATCAAATCTCATGTTATAGGAAGGATCTCAGGTTTGGTATTAGAAGCATTGAGATATCACATCTCATGCTATAGGAAGGGTCTCAGGATTGGAATCGGAAGGAGTTGTATATGACATCTCATGTTATAGGAAGGATCTCAGGTTTGGTATTAGAAGCATTGAGATATCACATCTCATGCTATAGGAAGGGTCTCAGGATTGGAATCGGAAGGAGTTGTATTGGAATCTCATGCCATAGGAAGGGTCTCAGGTTTGGTATAAGCATTGAGATATCACATCTCTGCTATCGGAAGGGTCTCAGGATTGGAATGGGAAGGAGTTGGATATCCCATCTCGTTATAGGAAGGGTCTCAGGATTGGTATTAGAAGCATTGAGATATCACATCTCATGCTATAGGAAGGGTCTAAGGTTTGGAAAGGGGAAGGATTTGGGTATCACATCTCATGTTATAGGACCGGTCTCAGGTTTGGTATTAGAAGCATTGAGATATCAAGTCTCATGGTATAGGACGGGTCTCAGAATTGGAATGGGAAGGAGTTGGATATCACCTCTCAAACTATAGGAAGGGTCTCAGGATTGGAATGGGAAGGAGTTTGATATCACATCTCATGCCATGGTATGGGTCTCAGGTTTTGTAGAAGCATTGGGATATCATATCACATGCTATCGGAAGGGTATCGGGATTGGATTTGGAAGGAGTTGGATATCCCATCTCATGCTATAGGCAGGGTCTAAGGTTGGAATGGGAAGGAGTTGGATATCACATCTCATGTTATAGGAAGGGTCTCAGGATTGGAATCGGAAGGACTTGGATATCACATCTCATTCTATAGGAAGGCTCTCAGGGTTGGAAGGGGAAGGAGTTGGATATCATATTTCATGTTAGAGGTAAGATCTCAGGTTTGGTATTAGAGGCATTGAGATATCACATCTCATGCCATCAGAAGGGTCTCAGGATTGGAATGGGAAGGAGTTGGATATCACATCTCATGCTAAAGGGAGGGTCTAAGGTTTGGAAGGGGAAGGATTTGGACATCACATCTCATGTTATAGGAAGGATCTCAGGTTTGGTATTAGAAGCATTGAGATATCACATCTCATGCTATCGGAAGGGTCTCAGGTTTGGTATAAGCATTGAGATATCACATCTCTGCTATCGGAAGGGTCTCAGGATTGGAATGGGAAGGACTTGGATATCACAATTCATGTTATAGGAAGGGCCTCAGGTTTGGTATTAGAAGCATTGAGATATCACATCTCATGCTATAGGAAGGGTCTTAGGATTGGAATGGGAAGGACATGGATATCACATCTCATGTTATAGGAAGGGTCTCAGGTTTGGTATTAGAAGCATTGAGATATCACATCTCATGCTATAGGAAGGGTCTCAGGAATGGAATGGGAAGGACTTGGATATCACATCTCATGATACAGGAAGGGTCTAAGGTTTGGAAGGGGAAGGATTTGGATATCACATCTCATGTTATTGGACCGGTCTCAGGTTTGGTATTAGAAGCATTGAGATATCAAGTCTCATGGTATAGGACGGGAGTTTGATATCACATCTCATGCCATGGTATGGGTCTCAGGTTTTGTAGAAGCATTGGGATATCACATCTCATTATATCGGAAGGGTATCAGGATTGGATTTGGAAGGAGTTGGATATCCCATCTCATGCTATAGGAAGGGTCTCAGGATTGGAATGGGAAGGACTTGGATATCACATCTCATGCTGTAGGAAGTCTCTCAGGTTTGGAAAGGGAAGGAGTTGGATATCACATTTCATGTTAGAGTTAGGATCTCAGGTTTGGTATTAGAGGCATTGAGATATCACATCTCATGCTATCAGAAGGGTATCAGGATTGGAATGGGAAGGAGTTGGATATCACATCTCATGCTAAAGGGAGGGTCTCAGGTTTGGAAGGGGAAGGATTTGGATATCACATCTCATGTTATAGGAAGGATCTCAGGTTTGGTATTAGAAGCATTGAGATATCACATCTCATGCTATCGGAAGGATCTCAGGTTTGGTATTAGAAGCATTGAAATATCACATCTCATGCTATAGGAAGGGTCTCAGGATTGGAATGGGAAGGAGTTGGATATCACATCTCATGTTATAGGAAGGATCTCAGGTTTGGTATTAGAAGCATTGAGATATCACATCTCATGCTATAGGAAGGGTCTCAGGATTGGAATGGGAAGGAGTTGGATATCACATCTCATGCTATAGGAAGGGTCTCAGGTTTGGTATAAGCATTGAAATATCACATCTCTGCTATCGGAAGGGTCTCAGGATTGGAATGGGAAGGACTTAGATATCACATCTCATGCTATAGGAAGGATCTCAGGTTTGGTATTAGAAGCATTGAGATATCACATCTCATGCTATAGGAAGGGTCTCAGGATTGGAATCGGAAGGAGTTGTATATGACATCTCATGCCATAGGAAGGGTCTCAGGTTTGGTATAAGCATTGAGATATCACATCTCTGCTATCGGAAGGGTCTCAGGATTGGAATGGGAAGGAGTTGGATATCCCATCTCGTTATAGGAAGAGTCTCAGGTTTGGTATTAGAAGCATTGAGATATCACATCTCATGCTATAGGAAGGGTCTAAGGTTTGGAAAGGGGAAGGATTTGGGTATCACATCTCATGTTATAGGACCGGTCTCAGGATTGGAATGGGAAGGACTTGGATATCACATCTCATTCTATAGGAAGGCTCTCAGGGTTGGAAGGGGAAGGAGTTGGATATCACATTTCATGTTAGAGGTAGGATCTCAGGTTTGGTATTAGAGGCATTGAGATATCACATCTCATGCCATCAGAAGGGTCTCAGGATTGGAATGGGAAGGAGTTGGATATCACATCTCATCCAATAGGAAGGGTCTCAGGTTTGGAATGGGAAGGAATTGGATATCACATCATGTTATAGGAAGGATCTCAGGATTGGAATGGGAAGGATTTGGATATCCCTTCACATGCTATAGGAAGTGTCCCAGGTTGGAATGGGAAGGAGTTGGATATCACATCTCGTTATAGGAAGGGTCTCAGGATTGGAATGGGAAGGATTTGGATATCACATCTCTTGCTATAGGAAGGGTCTCAGGTTTTTTATTAGAAACATTGAGCTATCACATCTCATGCTATAGGAAGGGTTTCAGGATTGGAATGGGATGGAGTTGGATATCACATCTCAAGCTATCTCGGGATTAGAATGTGATGGAGTTTGATATCACATCTCAAGCTATAGGAAGGGTCTCAGGTTTGGAAGGGGAAGGATTTGGATCTCACATCTCATGTTTTAGGACGCGTCTCAGGTTTGGTATTAGAAGCATTGAGACATCACATCTCATGGTATAGGAAGGGTCTCAGGATTGGAATGGGAAGGAGTTTGATATCACATCTCAAGCTATAGGAAGGGTCTCAGGTTTGGAAAGGGAAGGATTTGGATTTCACATCTCATGTTATAGGATGGTTCTCATGTTTGGTTTTAGTAGCATTGAGATATCACATCTCATGCTATCGGAAGGGTCTCAGGTTTGGAAAGGGAAGGATTTGCAGTTCACATGTTATAGGAAGGTTCTCAGGTTTCGTTTTAGAAGAATTAAGATATAACATCTCATGCTATAGGAAGGGTCTCAGGTTTGGAATGGGAAGGAGTTGATATCACATCTCATGCTAAAGGAAAGGTCTCAGGTTTGGAAGGGGAAGGATTTGGATCTCACATCTCATGTTTTAGGACGGGTCTCAGGTTTGGTATTAGAAGCATTGAAATATCACATCCCATGGTATAGGAAGGGTCTCAGGATTGGAATGGGAAGGATTTGGATATCACATCTCATGCCATAGGATGGGTCATCAGGTTTGGTATAAGCATTGAGATATCACATCTCTTCTATCGGAAGGGTCTCAGGATAGGAATGGGAAGGACTTAGATATCACATCTCATACTATAGGGAGGTTCTCAGTTTTGATGTTAGAAGCATTGAGCTATCACATCTCATGCTATCGGAAGGGTCTCAGGATTGGAATGGGATGGAGTTGGATATCACATCTCAAGCTATCTCGGGATTAGAATGTGATGGAGTTTGATATCACATCTCAAGCTATAGGAAGGGTCTCAGGTTTGGAAGGGGAAGGATTTGGATCTCACATCTCATGTTTTAGGACCCGTCTCAGGTTTGGTATTAGAAGCATTGAGACATCACATCTCATGGTATAGGAAGGGTCTCAGGATTGGAATGGGAAGGAGTTTGATATCACATCTCAAGCTATAGGAAGGGTCTCAGGTTTGGAAGGGGAAGGATTTGGATCTCACATCTCATGTTTTAGGACGGGTCTCAGGTTTGGTATTAGAAGCATTGAGATATCACATCTCATGGTATAGGAAGGGTCTCAGGATTGGAATGGGAAGGAGTTTGAAATCACATCTCAAGCTATAGGAAGGGTCTCAGGTTTGGAAAGGGAAGGATTTGGATTTCACATCTCATGTTATAGGATGGTTCTCATGTTTGGTTTTAGTAGCATTGAGATATCACATCTCATGCTATCGGAAGGGTCTCAGGTTTGGAAAGGGAAGGATTTGGAGTTCACATGTTATAGGAAGTTTCTCAGGTTTCGTTTTAGAAGAATTAAGATATAACATCTCATGCTATAGGAAGGGTCTCAGGTTTGGAATGGGAAGGAGTTGATATCACATCTCATGCTAAAGGAAAGGTCTCAGGTTTGGAAGGGGAAGGATTTGGATCTCACATCTCATGTTTTAGGACGGGTCTCAGGTTTGGTATTAGAAGCATTGAAATATCACATCTCATGGTATAGGAAGGGTCTCAGGATTGGAATGGGAAGGAGTTGGATAACACATTGAATGGGAAGGAGTTTGATATCACATCTCAAGCTATAGGAAGGGTCTCAGGTTTGGAAAGGGAATGATTTGGATTTCACATCTCATGTTATAGGATGGTTCTCATGTTTGGTTTTAGAAGCATTGAGATATCACATCTCATGCTATCGGAAGGGTCTCAGGTTTGGAATGGGAAGGAGTTTGATATCACATCTCATGTTATAGGAAGGATCTCAGGTTTGGTATTAGAAGCATTGAGATATCACATCTCATGCTATAGGAAGGGTCTCAGGATTGGAATCGGAAGGAGTTGTATATGACATCTCATGCCATAGGAAGGGTCTCAGGTTTGGTATTAGAAGCATTGAGATATCACATCTCATGCTATAGGAAGGGTCTAAGGTTTGGAAAGGGGAAGGATTTGGGTATCACATCTCATGTTATAGGACCAGTCTCAGTTTTGGTTTTAGAAGCATTGAGATATCAAATCTCATGGTATAGGTCGGGTCTCAGAATTGGAATGGGAAGGAGTTTAATATCACATCTAATGCCATGGTATGGGTCTCAGGTTTTGTAGAAGCATTGGGATATCACATCACATGCTATAGGCAGGGTCTAAGGTTCGAATGGGAAGGAGTTGGATATCACATCTCATGTTATAGGAAGGGTCTCAGGATTGGAATGGGAAGGACTTGGATATCACATCTCATTCTATAGGAAGGCTCTCAGGGTTGGAAGGGGAAGGAGTTGGATATCACATTTCATGTTAGAGGTAGGATCTCAGGTTTGGTATTAGAGGCATTGAGATATCACATCTCATCCCATCAGAAGGGTCTCAGGATTGGAATGGGAAGGAGTTGGATATCACATCTCATGCTAAAGGGAGGGTCTAAGGTTTGGAAGGGGAAGGATTTGGACATACCATCTCATGTTATAGGAAGGATCTCAGGTTTGGTATTAGAAGCATTGAGATATCACATCTCATGCTATCCGAAGGGTCTCAGGTTTGGTATAAGCATTGAGATATCACATCTCTGTTATCGGAAGGGTCTCAGGATTGGAATGGGGAAGGATTTGGGTATCACATCTCATGTTATAGGACCGGTCTCAGGTTTGGTATTAGAAGCATTGAGATATCAAATCTCATGGTATAGGTCGGGTCTCAGAATTGGAATGGGAAGGAGTTGGATATCACATCTCAAGCTATAGAAAGGGTCTCAGGATTGGAATGGGAAGGAGTTTGATATCACATCTCATGCCATGGTATGGGTCTCAGGTTTTGTAGAAGCATTGGGATATCGCATCACATGCTATAGGCAGGGTCTAAGGTTGGAATGGGAAGGAGTTGGATATCACATCTCATGTTATAGGAAGGGTCTCAGGATTGGAATGGGAAGGACTTGGATATCACATCTCATTCTATAGGAAGGCTCTCAGGGTTGGAAGGGGAAGGAGTTGGATATCACATTTCATGTTATAGGAAGGATCTCAGGTTTGGTATTAGAGGCATTGAGATATCACATCTCATGCCATCAGAAGGGTCTCAGGATTGGAATGGGAAGGAGTTGGATATCACATCTCATGCTAAAGGGAGGGTCTAAGGTTTGGAAGGGGAAGGATTTGGACATCACATCTCATGTTATAGGAAGGATCTCAGGTTTGGTATTAGAAGCATTGAGATATCACATCTCATGCTATCCGAAGGGTCTCAGGTTTGGTATAAGCATTGAGATATCACATCTCTGTTATCGGAAGGGTCTCAGGATTGGAATGGGAAGGACTTGGATATCACAATTCATGTTATAGGAAGGGTCTCAGGTTTGGTATTAGAAGCATTGAGATATCACATCTCATGCTATAGGAAGGGTCTCAGGATTGGAATGGGAAGGACTTGGATATCACATCTCATGTTATAGGAAGGGTCTCAGGTTTGGTATTAGAAGCATTGAGATATCACATCTCATGCTATAGGAAGGGTCTCAGGAATGGAATGGGAAGGGCTTGGATATCACATCTCATGATACAGGAAGGGTCTAAGGTTTGGAAAGGGAAGGATTTGGATATCACATCTCATGTTATTGGACCGGTCTCAGGTTTGGTATTAGAAGCATTGAGATATCAAGTCTCATGGTATAGGACGGGAGTTTGATATCACATCTCATGCCATGGTATGGGTCTCAGGTTTTGTAGAAGCATTGGGATATCACATCTCATGCTATCGGAAGGGTATCAGGATTGGATTTGGAAGGAGTTGGATATCCCATCTCATGCTATAGGAAGGGTCTCAGGATTGGAATGGGAAAGACTTGGATATCACATCTCATGTTGTAGGAAGGCTCTCAGGTTTGGAAAGGGAAGGAGTTGGATATCACATTTCATGTTAGAGGTAGGATCTCAGGTTTGGTATTAGAGGCATTGAGATATCACTTCTCATGCTATCATAAGGGTATCAGGATTGGAATGGGAAGGAGTTGGATATCACATCGCATGCTAAAGGGAGGGTCTCAGGTTTGGAAGGGGAAGGATTTGGATATCACATCTTATGTTATAGGAAGGATCTCAGGTTTGGTATTAGAAGCATTGAGATATCACATCTCATGCTATCAGAAGGATCTCAGGTTTGGTATTAGAAGCATTGAGATATCACATCTCATGCTATAGGAAGGGTCTCAGGATTGGAATGGGAAGGAGTTGGATATCACATCTCATGTTATAGGAAGGATCTCAGGTTTGGTATTAGAAGCATATAGATATCATATCTCATGCTATAGGAAGGGTCTCATGATTGGAATGGGAAGGAGTTGGATATCACATCTTATGCTAAAGGAAGGGTCTCAGTTTTGGTAGAAGCATTGCGATATCACATCTCATGCTATAGGAAGGGTCTCAGGATTGGAATCGGAAGGAGTTGGATATCACGTCTCATGTTATAGGAAGGGTCTCAGGATTGGAATGGGAAGGAGTTGGATATCACATCTCGAGCTATAGGAAGGGTCTCAGGTTTGGGAAGGGAAGGATTGGGATTTCACATCTCGTTATAGGATGGTTCTCAGGTTTGTTTTTAGAAGCATTGAGATATCAAATCTCATGCTATTGGAAGGGTCTCAGGTTTGGAATGGGAAGGAGTTGGATATCACATCTCATGTTATAGGAAGGATTTCAGGTTTGGTATTAGAAGCATTGAGATATCACATATCATGCTATAGGAGGAGTCTCAGGATTGGAATGGGAACGAGTTGGATATCACATCTCATGTTATAGGAAGGGTCTCAGGATTGGAATGGCAAGGAGTTGGATATCACATCTCATGCTATAGGGAGGGTCTCAGGTTTGATATTAGAAGCATTGAAATATCACATCTCATGCTATCGGAAGGGTCTCAGGATTGGAATGGAAGGAGTTGGATATCACATATGCTAAAGGAAAGGTTTCAGGTTTGGAAGGGGAAGGATTTGGATCTCACATCTCATTTTTCAGTACGGGTCTCAGGTTTGGTATTAGAAGCGTGGAGATATCACATCTCATGGTATAATAAGGGTCTCAGGATTGGAATGGGAAGGAGTTGGATATCACATCTCAAGCTATCTCAGGATTGGAATGGGAAGGAGTTTGATATCACATCTCGAGCTATAGGAAGGGTCTCAGGTTTGGGAAGGGAAGGATTGGGATTTCACATCTCGTTATAGGATGGTTCTCATGTTTGTTTTTAGAAGCATTGAGATATCAAATCTCCTGCTATTGGAAGGGTCTCAGGTTTGGAATGGGAAGGAGTTGGATATCACATCTCATGTTATAGGAAGGATCTCAGGTTTGGTATTAGAAGCATTGAGATATCACATCTCATGCTATAGGAAGGGTCTCAGGATAGGAATGTGAAGGATTTGGATATCACATCATACTAAAGGTAGGGTCTCAGGTTTGGTATAAGCATTGAGATATCACATCTCTGCTATCGGAAGGGTCTCAGGATTGGATTGGGAAGGAGTTGGATATCCATTCTCATGCTATAGGAAGGGTCTCAGGTTGGAATGGGAAGGAGTTGGATATCACCTCTCATGCTATAGGAAGTTTCTCAAGATTGAAATGGGAAGGATTTGGATATCACATCTCTTGCTATAGGAAGGGTCTCAGGTTTTTTATTAGAAACATTGAGATATCACATCTCATGCTATAGGAAGGGTTTCAGGATTGGAATGGGAAGGATTTGGATATCACATCTCATGCTAAAGGAAGGGTCTCAGGTTTGGAAGGGGAAGGATTTGGATATCATATCTCATGCTATATAGGGCGGGTCCCAGGTTTGGTATTAGAAGCATTGAGATATCACATCTCATGGCATAGGAAGGGTCTCAGGATTGGAATGGGAAGGAGTTGGATATCACATCTCATCCAATAGAAAGGGTCTCAGGTTTGGAATGGGAAGGAATTGGATATTACATCATGTTATAGGAAGGATCTCAGGATTGGAATGGGAAGGACTTGGATATCACATCTCATGTTATAGGAAGGGTCTCAGGTTTGGTATTAGAAGCATTGAGATATCACATCTCATGCTATAGGAAGGGTCTCAGGAATGGAATGGGAAGGGCTTGGATATCACATCTCATGATACAGGAAGGGTCTAAGGTTTGGAAAGGGAAGGATTTGGATATCACATCTCATGTTATTGGACCGGTCTCAGGTTTGGTATTAGAAGCATTGAGATATCAAGTCTCATGGTATAGGACGGGAGTTTGATATCACATCTCATGCCATGGTATGGGTCTCAGGTTTTGTAGAAGCATTGGGATATCACATCCCATGCTATCGGAAGGGTATCAGGATTGGATTTGGAAGGAGTTGGATATCCCATCTCATGCTATAGGAAGGGTCTCAGGATTGGAATGGGAAAGACTTGGATATCACATCTCATGTTGTAGGAAGGCTCTCAGGTTTGGAAAGGGAAGGAGTTGGATATCACATTTCATGTTAGAGGTAGGATCTCAGGTTTGGTATTAGAGGCATTGAGATATCACTTCTCATGCTATCATAAGGGTATCAGGATTGGAATGGGAAGGAGTTGGATATCACATCGCATGCTAAAGGGAGGGTCTCAGGTTTGGAAGGGGAAGGATTTGGATATCACATCTTATGTTATAGGAAGGATCTCAGGTTTGGTATTAGAAGCATTGAGATATCACATCTCATGCTATCAGAAGGATCTCAGGTTTGGTATTAGAAGCATTGAGATATCACATCTCATGCTATAGGAAGGGTCTCAGGATTGGAATGGGAAGGAGTTGGATATCACATCTCATGTTATAGGAAGGATCTCAGGTTTGGTATTAGAAGCATATAGATATCATATCTCATGCTATAGGAAGGGTCTCATGATTGGAATGGGAAGGAGTTGGATATCACATCTTATGCTAAAGGAAGGGTCTCAGTTTTGGTAGAAGCATTGCGATATCACATCTCATGCTATAGGAAGGGTCTCAGGATTGGAATCGGAAGGAGTTGGATATCACGTCTCATGTTATAGGAAGGGTCTCAGGATTGGAATGGGAAGGAGTTGGATATCACATCTCGAGCTATAGGAAGGGTCTCAGGTTTGGGAAGGGAAGGATTGGGATTTCACATCTCGTTATAGGATGGTTCTCAGGTTTGTTTTTAGAAGCATTGAGTTATCAAATCTCATGCTATTGGAAGGGTCTCAGGTTTGCAATGGGAAGGAGTTGGATATCACATCTCATGTTATAGGAAGGATTTCAGGTTTGGTATTAGAAGCATTGAGATATCACATATCATGCTATAGGAGGAGTCTCAGGATTGGAATGGGAACGAGTTGGATATCACATCTCATGTTATAGGAAGGGTCTCAGGATTGGAATGGCAAGGAGTTGGATATCACATCTCATGCTATAGGGAGGGTCTCAGGTTTGATATTAGAAGCATTGAAATATCACATCTCATGCTATCGGAAGGGTCTCAGGATTGGAATGGAAGGAGTTGGATATCACATATGCTAAAGGAAAGGTTTCAGGTTTGGAAGGGGAAGGATTTGGATCTCACATCTCATTTTTCAGTACGGGTCTCAGGTTTGGTATTAGAAGCGTGGAGATATCACATCTCATGGTATAATAAGGGTCTCAGGATTGGAATGGGAAGGGGTTGGATATCACATCTCAAGCTATCTCAGGATTGGAATGGGAAGGAGTTTGATATCACATCTCGAGCTATAGGAAGGGTCTCAGGTTTGGGAAGGGAAGGATTGGGATTTCACATCTCGTTATAGGATGGTTCTCATGTTTGTTTTTAGAAGCATTGAGATATCAAATCTCATGCTATTGGAAGGGTCTCAGGTTTGGAATGGGAAGGAGTTGGATATCACATCTCATGTTATAGGAAGGATCTCAGGTTTGGTATTAGAAGCATTGAGATATCACATCTCATGCTATAGGAAGGGTCTCAGGATAGGAATGTGAAGGATTTGGATATCACATCATACTAAAGGTAGGGTCTCAGGTTTGGTATAAGCATTGAGATATCACATCTCTGCTATCGGAAGGGTCTCAGGATTGGATTGGGAAGGAGTTGGATATCCCTTCTCATGCTATAGGAAGGGTCTCAGGTTGGAATGGGAAGGAGTTGGATATCACCTCTCATGCTATAGGAAGTTTCTCAAGATTGAAATGGGAAGGATTTGGATATCACATCTCTTGCTATAGGAAGGGTCTCAGGTTTTTTATTAGAAACATTGAGATATCACATCTCATGCTATAGGAAGGGTTTCAGGATTGGAATGGGAAGGATTTGGATATCACATCTCATGCTAAAGGAAGGGTCTCAGGTTTGGAAGGGGAAGGATTTGGATATCATATCTCATGCTATATAGGGCGGGTCCCAGGTTTGGTATTAGAAGCATTGAGATATCACATCTCATGGCATAGGAAGGGTCTCAGGATTGGAATGGGAAGGAGTTGGATATCACATCTCATCCAATAGAAAGGGTCTCAGGTTTGGAATGGGAAGGAATTGGATATTACATCATGTTATAGGAAGGATCTCAGGATTGGAATGGGAAGGATTTGGATATCCCTTCTCATGCTATAGGAAGTGTCTCAGGTTGGAATGGGAAGGAGTTGGATATCATATCTCGTTATAGGAAGGGTCTCAGGATTGGAATGGGAAGGATTTGGATATCACATCTCTTGCTATAGGAAGGGTCTCAGGTTTTTTTATTAGAAACATTGAGCTATCACATCTCATGCTATAGGAAGGGTCTCAGGATTGGAATGGGATGGAGTAGGATATCACATCGCAAGCTATCTCGGGATTGGAATGGGAAGGAGTTTGATATCACATCTCAAGCTATAGGAAGGGTCTCAGGTTTGGAAGGGGAAGGATTTGGATCTCACATCTCATGTTTTAGGACGGGTCTCAGGTTTGGTATTAGAAGCATTGAGATATCACATCTCATGGTATAGGAAGGGTCTCAGGATTGGAATGGAAAGGAGTTGGCTATCACATCTCAAGCTATCTCAGGATTGGAATGGGAAGGAGTTTGATATCACATCTCAAGCTATAGGAAGGGTCTCAGGTTTGGAAAGGGAAGGATTTGGATTTCACATCTCATGTTATAGGATGGTTCTCATGTTTGGTTTTAGTAGCATTGAGATATCACATCTCATGCTATCGGAAGGGTCTCAGGTTTGGAAAGGGAAGGATTTGGAGTTCACATGTTATAGGATGGTTCTCAGGTTTGGTTTTAGAAGCATTAAGATATAACATCTCATGCTATAGGAAGGGTCTCAGGTTTGGAATGGGAAGGAGTTGATATCACATCTCATGCTAAAGGAAAGGTCTCAGGTTTGGAAGGGGAAGGATTTGGATCTCACATCTCATGTTTTAGGATGGGTCTCAGGTTTGGTATTAGAAGCATTGAAATATCACATCTCATGGTATAGGAAGGGTCTCAGGTTTGGAAAGGGAATGATTTGGATTTCACATCTCATGTTATAGGATGGTTCTCATGTTTGGTTTTAGAAGCATTGAGATATCACATCTCATGCTATAGGAAGGGTCTCAGGTTTGGAATGGGAAGGTGTTTGATATCACATCTCATGTTATAGGAAGGATCTCAGGTTTGGTATTAGAAGCATTGAGATATCACATCTCATGCTATAGGAAGGGTCTCAGGATTGGAATCGGAAGGATTTGGATATCACATCATACTAAAGGTAGGGTCTCAGGTTTGGTATAAGCATTGAGATATCACATCTCTGCTATCGGAAGGGTCTCAGGATTGGATTGGGAAGGAGTTGGATATCCCTTCTCATGCTATAGGAAGGGTCTCAGGTTGGAATGGGAAGGAGTTGGATATCACCTCTCATGCTATAGGAAGTTTCTCAAGATTGAAATGGGAAGGATTTGGATATCACATCTCTTGCTATAGGAAGGGTCTCAGGTTTTTTATTAGAAACATTGAGATATCACATCTCATGCTATAGGAAGGGTTTCAGGATTGGAATGGGAAGGATTTGGATATCACATCTCATGCTAAAGGAAGGGTCTCAGGTTTGGAAGGGGAAGGATTTGGATATCATATCTCATGCTATATAGGGCGGGTCCCAGGTTTGGTATTAGAAGCATTGAGATATCACATCTCATGGCATAGGAAGGGTCTCAGGATTGGAATGGGAAGGAGTTGGATATCACATCTCATCCAATAGAAAGGGTCTCAGGTTTGGAATGGGAAGGAATTGGATATTACATCATGTTATAGGAAGGATCTCAGGATTGGAATGGGAAGGATTTGGATATCCCTTCTCATGCTATAGGAAGTGTCTCAGGTTGGAATGGGAAGGAGTTGGATATCATATCTCGTTATAGGAAGGGTCTCAGGATTGGAATGGGAAGGATTTGGATATCACATCTCTTGCTATAGGAAGGGTCTCAGGTTTTTTATTAGAAACATTGAGCTATCACATCTCATGCTATAGGAAGGGTCTCAGGATTGGAATGGGATGGAGTAGGATATCACATCGCAAGCTATCTCGGATTGGAATGGGAAGGAGTTTGATATCACATCTCAAGCTATAGGAAGGGTCTCAGGTTTGGAAGGGGAAGGATTTGGATCTCACATCTCATGTTTTAGGACGGGTCTCAGGTTTGGTATTAGAAGCATTGAGATATCACATCTCATGGTATAGGAAGGGTCTCAGGATTGGAATGGAAAGGAGTTGGCTATCACATCTCAAGCTATCTCAGGATTGGAATGGGAAGGAGTTTGATATCACATCTCAAGCTATAGGAAGGGTCTCAGGTTTGGAAAGGGAAGGATTTGGATTTCACATCTCATGTTATAGGATGGTTCTCATGTTTGGTTTTAGTAGCATTGAGATATCACATCTCATGCTATCGGAAGGGTCTCAGGTTTGGAAAGGGAAGGATTTGGAGTTCACATGTTATAGGATGGTTCTCAGGTTTGGTTTTAGAAGCATTAAGATATAACATCTCATGCTATAGGAAGGGTCTCAGGTTTGGAATGGGAAGGAGTTGATATCACATCTCATGCTAAAGGAAAGGTCTCAGGTTTGGAAGGGGAAGGATTTGGATCTCACATCTCATGTTTTAGGATGGGTCTCAGGTTTGGTATTAGAAGCATTGAAATATCACATCTCATGGTATAGGAAGGGTCTCAGGTTTGGAAAGGGAATGATTTGGATTTCACATCTCATGTTATAGGATGGTTCTCATGTTTGGTTTTAGAAGCATTGAGATATCACATCTCATGCTATAGGAAGGGTCTCAGGTTTGGAATGGGAAGGAGTTTGATATCACATCTCATGTTATAGGAAGGATCTCAGGTTTGGTATTAGAAGCATTGAGATATCACATCTCATGCTATAGGAAGGGTCTCAGGATTGGAATCGGAAGGATTTGGATATCACATCATACTAAAGGTAGGGTCTCAGGTTTGGTATAAGCATTGAGATATCACATCTCTGCTATCGGAAGGGTCTCAGGATTGGATTGGGAAGGAGTTGGATATCCCTTCTCATGCTATAGGAAGGGTCTCAGGTTGGAATGGGAAGGAGTTGGATATCACCTCTCATGCTATAGGAAGTTTCTCAAGATTGAAATGGGAAGGATTTGGATATCACATCTCTTGCTATAGGAAGGGTCTCAGGTTTTTTATTAGAAACATTGAGATATCACATCTCATGCTATAGGAAGGGTTTCAGGATTGGAATGGGAAGGATTTGGATATCACATCTCATGCTAAAGGAAGGGTCTCAGGTTTGGAAGGGGAAGGATTTGGATATCATATCTCATGCTATATAGGGCGGGTCCCAGGTTTGGTATTAGAAGCATTGAGATATCACATCTCATGGCATAGGAAGGGTCTCAGGATTGGAATGGGAAGGAGTTGGATATCACATCTCATCCAATAGAAAGGGTCTCAGGTTTGGAATGGGAAGGAATTGGATATCACATCATGTTATAGGAAGGATCTCAGGATTGGAATGGGAAGGATTTGGATATCCCTTCTCATGCTATAGGAAGTGTCTCAGGTTGGAATGGGAAGGAGTTGGATATCATATCTCGTTATAGGAAGGGTCTCAGGATTGGAATGGGAAGGATTTGGATATCACATCTCTTGCTATAGGAAGGGTCTCAGGTTTTTTATTAGAAACATTGAGCTATCAAATCTCATGCTATAGGAAGGGTCTCAGGATTGGAATGGGATGGAGTAGGATATCACATCGCAAGCTATCTCGGGATTGGAATGGGAAGGAGTTTGATATCACATCTCAAGCTATAGGAAGGGTCTCAGGTTTGGAAGGGGAAGGATTTGGATCTCACATCTCATGTTTTAGGACGGGTCTCAGGTTTGGTATTAGAAGCATTGAGATATCACATCTCATGGTATAGGAAGGGTCTCAGGATTGGAATGGAAAGGAGTTGGCTATCACATCTCAAGCTATCTCAGGATTGGAATGGGAAGGAGTTTGATATCACATCTCAAGCTATAGGAAGGGTCTCAGGTTTGGAAAGGGAAGGATTTGGATTTCACATCTCATGTTATAGGATGGTTCTCATGTTTGGTTTTAGTAGCATTGAGATATCACATCTCATGCTATCGGAAGGGTCTCAGGTTTGGAAAGGGAAGGATTTGGAGTTCACATGTTATAGGATGGTTCTCAGGTTTGGTTTTAGAAGCATTAAGATATAACATCTCATGCTATAGGAAGGGTCTCAGGTTTGGAATGGGAAGGAGTTGATATCACATCTCATGCTAAAGGAAAGGTCTCAGGTTTGGAAGGGGAAGGATTTGGATCTCACATCTCATGTTTTAGGATGGGTCTCAGGTTTGGTATTAGAAGCATTGAAATATCACATCTCATGGTATAGGAAGGGTCTCAGGTTTGGAAAGGGAATGATTTGGATTTCACATCTCATGTTATAGGATGATTCTCATGTTTGGTTTTAGAAGCATTGAGATATCACATCTCATGCTATAGGAAGGGTCTCAGGTTTGGAATGGGAAGGAGTTTGATATCACATCTCATGTTATAGGAAGGATCTCAGGTTTGGTATTAGAAGCATTGAGATATCACATCTCATGCTATAGGAAGGGTCTCAGGATTGGAATCGGAAGGAGTTGTATATGACATCTCATGTTATAGGAAGGATCTCAGGTTTGGTATTAGAAGCATTGAGATATCACATCTCATGCTATAGGAAGGGTCTCAGGATTGGAATCGGAAGGAGTTGTATTGGAATCTCATGCCATAGGAAGGGTCTCAGGTTTGGTATAAGCATTGAGATATCACATCTCTGCTATCGGAAGGGTCTCAGGATTGGAATGGGAAGGAGTTGGATATCCCATCTCGTTATAGGAAGGGTCTCAGGATTGGTATTAGAAGCATTGAGATATCACATCTCATGCTATAGGAAGGGTCTAAGGTTTGGAAAGGGGAAGGATTTGGGTATCACATCTCATGTTATAGGACCGGTCTCAGGTTTGGTATTAGAAGCATTGAGATATCAAGTCTCATGGTATAGGACGGGTCTCAGAATTGGAATGGGAAGGAGTTGGATATCACCTCTCAAACTATAGGAAGGGTCTCAGGATTGGAATGGGAAGGAGTTTGATATCACATCTCATGCCATGGTATGGGTCTCAGGTTTTGTAGAAGCATTGGGATATCACATCACATGCTATCGGAAGGGTATCGGGATTGGATTTGGAAGGAGTTGGATATCCCATCTCATGCTATAGGCAGGGTCTAAGGTTGGAATGGGAAGGAGTTGGATATCACATCTCATGTTATAGGAAGGGTCTCAGGATTGGAATGGGAAGGACTTGGATATCACATCTCATTCTATAGGAAGGCTCTCAGGGTTGGAAGGGGAAGGAGTTGGATATCACATTTCATGTTAGAGGTAAGATCTCAGGTTTGGTATTAGAGGCATTGAGATATCACATCTCATGCCATCAGAAGGGTCTCAGGATTGGAATGGGAAGGAGTTGGATATCACATCTCATGCTAAAGGGAGGGTCTAAGGTTTGGAAGGGGAAGGATTTGGACATCACATCTCATGTTATAGGAAGAATCTCAGGTTTGGTATTAGAGGCATTGAGATATCACATCTCATGCTATAGGAAGGGTCTCAGGATTGGAATGGGAAGGAGTTGGATATCACATCTCATGCTAAAGGAAGGGTCTCAGTTTTGGTAGAAGCATTGAGATATCACATCTCATGGTATAGGAAGGGTCTCAGGATTGGAATGGGAAGGAGTTGGATATCACATCTCATCCAATAGGAAGGATCTCAGGATTGGAATGGGAAGGATTTGGATGTCACATCTCTTGCTAAAGGAAGGGTCTCAGGTTTTTTATTAGAAACATTGAGATATCACATCTCATGCTATAGGAAGGGTTTCAGGATTGAAATGGGAAGGAGTTGGATATCCCTTCTCATGCTATAGGAAGGGTCTCAGGTTGGAATGGGAAGGAGTTGGATATCACATCTCATGCTATAGGAAGGATCTCAGGTTTGGTATTAGAAGCATTGAGATATCACATCTCATGCTATAGGAAGGGTCTCAGGATTGGAATCGGAAGGAGTTGTATATGACATCTCATGCCATAGGAAGGGTCTCAGGTTTGGTATAAGCATTGAGATATCACATCTCTGCTATCGGAAGGGTCTCAGGATTGGAATGGGAAGGAGTTGGATATCCCATCTCGTTATAGGAAGAGTCTCAGGTTTGGTATTAGAAGCATTGAGATATCACATCTCATGCTATAGGAAGGGTCTAAGGTTTGGAAAGGGGAAGGATTTGGGTATCACATCTCATGTTATAGGACCGGTCTCAGGATTGGAATGGGAAGGACTTGGATATCACATCTCATTCTATAGGAAGGCTCTCAGGGTTGGAAGGGGAAGGAGTTGGATATCACATTTCATGTTAGAGGTAGGATCTCAGGTTTGGTATTAGAGGCATTGAGATATCACATCTCATGCCATCAGAAGGGTCTCAGGATTGGAATGGGAAGGAGTTGGATATCACATCTCATCCAATAGGAAGGGTCTCAGGTTTGGAATGGGAAGGAATTGGATATCACATCATGTTATAGGAAGGATCTCAGGATTGGAATGGGAAGGATTTGGATATCCCTTCACATGCTATAGGAAGTGTCCCAGGTTGGAATGGGAAGGAGTTGGATATCACATCTCGTTATAGGAAGGGTCTCAGGATTGGAATGGGAAGGATTTGGATATCACATCTCTTGCTATAGGAAGGGTCTCAGGTTTTTTATTAGAAACATTGAGCTATCACATCTCATGCTATAGGAAGGGTTTCAGGATTGGAATGGGATGGAGTTGGATATGACATCTCAAGCTATCTCGGGATTAGAATGTGATGGAGTTTGATATCACATCTCAAGCTATAGGAAGGGTCTCAGGTTTGGAAGGGGAAGGATTTGGATCTCACATCTCATGTTTTAGGACGCGTCTCAGGTTTGGTATTAGAAGCATTGAGACATCACATCTCATGGTATAGGAAGGGTCTCAGGATTGGAATGGGAAGGAGTTTGATATCACATCTCAAGCTATAGGAAGGGTCTCAGGTTTGGAAAGGGAAGGATTTGGATTTCACATCTCATGTTATAGGATGGTTCTCATGTTTGGTTTTAGTAGCATTGAGATATCACATCTCATGCTATCGGAAGGGTCTCAGGTTTGGAAAGGGAAGGATTTGCAGTTCACATGTTATAGGAAGGTTCTCAGGTTTCGTTTTAGAAGAATTAAGATATAACATCTCATGCTATAGGAAGGGTCTCAGGTTTGGAATGGGAAGGAGTTGATATCACATCTCATGCTAAAGGAAAGGTCTCAGGTTTGGAAGGGGAAGGATTTGGATCTCACATCTCATGTTTTAGGACGGGTCTCAGGTTTGGTATTAGAAGCATTGAAATATCACATCCCATGGTATAGGAAGGGTCTCAGGATTGGAATGGGAAGGATTTGGATATCACATCTCATGCCATAGGATGGGTCATCAGGTTTGGTATAAGCATTGAGATATCACATCTCTGCTATCGGAAGGGTCTCAGGATAGGAATGGGAAGGACTTAGATATCACATCTCATACTATAGGGAGGTTCTCAGTTTTGATGTTAGAAGCATTGAGCTATCACATCTCATGCTATCGGAAGGGTCTCAGGATTGGAATGGGATGGAGTTGGATATCACATCTCAAGCTATCTCGGGATTAGAATGTGATGGAGTTTGATATCACATCTCAAGCTATAGGAAGGGTCTCAGGTTTGGAAGGGGAAGGATTTGGATCTCACATCTCATGTTTTAGGACCCGTCTCAGGTTTGGTATTAGAAGCATTGAGACATCACATCTCATGGTATAGGAAGGGTCTCAGGATTGGAATGGGAAGGAGTTTGATATCACATCTCAAGCTATAGGAAGGGTCTCAGGTTTGGAAGGGGAAGGATTTGGATCTCACATCTCATGTTTTAGGACGGGTCTCAGGTTTGGTATTAGAAGCATTGAGATATCACATCTCATGGTATAGGAAGGGTCTCAGGATTGGAATGGGAAGGAGTTTGAAATCACATCTCAAGCTATAGGAAGGGTCTCAGGTTTGGAAAGGGAAGGATTTGGATTTCACATCTCATGTTATAGGATGGTTCTCATGTTTGGTTTTAGTAGCATTGAGATATCACATCTCATGCTATCGGAAGGGTCTCAGGTTTGGAAAGGGAAGGATTTGGAGTTCACATGTTATAGGAAGGTTCTCAGGTTTCGTTTTAGAAGAATTAAGATATAACATCTCATGCTATAGGAAGGGTCTCAGGTTTGGAATGGGAAGGAGTTGATATCACATCTCATGCTAAAGGAAAGGTCTCAGGTTTGGAAGGGGAAGGATTTGGATCTCACATCTCATGTTTTAGGACGGGTCTCAGGTTTGGTATTAGAAGCATTGAAATATCACATCTCATGGTATAGGAAGGGTCTCAGGATTGGAATGGGAAGGAGTTGGATAACACATTGAATGGGAAGGAGTTTGATATCACATCTCAAGCTATAGGAAGGGTCTCAGGTTTGGAAAGGGAATGATTTGGATTTCACATCTCATGTTATAGGATGGTTCTCATGTTTGGTTTTAGAAGCATTGAGATATCACATCTCATGCTATCGGAAGGGTCTCAGGTTTGGAATGGGAAGGAGTTTGATATCACATCTCATGTTATAGGAAGGATCTCAGGTTTGGTATTAGAAGCATTGAGATATCACATCTCATGCTATAGGAAGGGTCTCAGGATTGGAATCGGAAGGAGTTGTATATGACATCTCATGCCATAGGAAGGGTCTCAGGTTTGGTATTAGAAGCATTGAGATATCACATCTCATGCTATAGGAAGGGTCTAAGGTTTGGAAAGGGGAAGGATTTGGGTATCACATCTCATGTTATAGGACCAGTCTCAGTTTTGGTTTTAGAAGCATTGAGATATCAAATCTCATGGTATAGGTCGGGTCTCAGAATTGGAATGGGAAGGAGTTTAATATCACATCTAATGCCATGGTATGGGTCTCAGGTTTTGTAGAAGCATTGGGATATCACATCACATGCTATAGGCAGGGTCTAAGGTTGGAATGGGAAGGAGTTGGATATCACATCTCATGTTATAGGAAGGGTCTCAGGATTGGAATGGGAAGGACTTGGATATCACATCTCATTCTATAGGAAGGCTCTCAGGGTTGGAAGGGGAAGGAGTTGGATATCACATTTCATGTTAGAGGTAGGATCTCAGGTTTGGTATTAGAGGCATTGAGATATCACATCTCATCCCATCAGAAGGGTCTCAGGATTGGAATGGGAAGGAGTTGGATATCACATCTCATGCTAAAGGGAGGGTCTAAGGTTTGGAAGGGGAAGGATTTAGACATACCATCTCATGTTATAGGAAGGATCTCAGGTTTGGTATTAGAAGCATTGAGATATCACATCTCATGCTATCCGAAGGGTCTCAGGTTTGGTATAAGCATTGAGATATCACATCTCTGTTATCGGAAGGGTCTCAGGATTGGAATGGGGAAGGATTTGGGTATCACATCTCATGTTATAGGACCGGTCTCAGGTTTGGTATTAGAAGCATTGAGATATCAAATCTCATGGTATAGGTCGGGTCTCAGAATTGGAATGGGAAGGAGTTGGATATCACATCTCAAGCTATAGAAAGGGTCTCAGGATTGGAATGGGAAGGAGTTTGATATCACATCTCATGCCATGGTATGGGTCTCAGGTTTTGTAGAAGCATTGGGATATCGCATCACATGCTATAGGCAGGGTCTAAGGTTGGAATGGGAAGGAGTTGGATATCACATCTCATGTTATAGGAAGGGTCTCAGGATTGGAATGGGAAGGACTTGGATATCACATCTCATTCTATAGGAAGGCTCTCAGGGTTGGAAGGGGAAGGAGTTGGATATCACATTTCATGTTATAGGAAGGATCTCAGGTTTGGTATTAGAGGCATTGAGATATCACATCTCATGCCATCAGAAGGGTCTCAGGATTGGAATGGGAAGGAGTTGGATATCACATCTCATGCTAAAGGGAGGGTCTAAGGTTTGGAAGGGGAAGGATTTGGACATCACATCTCATGTTATAGGAAGGATCTCAGGTTTGGTATTAGAAGCATTGAGATATCACATCTCATGCTATCCGAAGGGTCTCAGGTTTGGTATAAGCATTGAGATATCACATCTCTGTTATCGGAAGGGTCTCAGGATTGGAATGGGAAGGACTTGGATATCACAATTCATGTTATAGGAAGGGTCTCAGGTTTGGTATTAGAAGCATTGAGATATCACATCTCATGCTATAGGAAGGGTCTCAGGATTGGAATGGGAAGGACTTGGATATCACATCTCATGTTATAGGAAGGGTCTCAGGTTTGGTATTAGAAGCATTGAGATATCACATCTCATGCTATAGGAAGGGTCTCAGGAATGGAATGGGAAGGGCTTGGATATCACATCTCATGATACAGGAAGGGTCTAAGGTTTGGAAAGGGAATGATTTGGATATCACATCTCATGTTATTGGACCGGTCTCAGGTTTGGTATTAGAAGCATTGAGATATCAAGTCTCATGGTATAGGACGGGAGTTTGATATCACATCTCATGCCATGGTATGGGTCTCAGGTTTTGTAGAAGCATTGGGATATCACATCTCATGCTATCGGAAGGGTATCAGGATTGGATTTGGAAGGAGTTGGATATCCCATCTCATGCTATAGGAAGGGTCTCAGGATTGGAATGGGAAAGACTTGGATATCACATCTCATGTTGTAGGAAGGCTCTCAGGTTTGGAAAGGGAAGGAGTTGGATATCACATTTCATGTTAGAGGTAGGATCTCAGGTTTGGTATTAGAGGCATTGAGATATCACTTCTCATGCTATCATAAGGGTATCAGGATTGGAATGGGAAGGAGTTGGATATCACATCGCATGCTAAAGGGAGGGTCTCAGGTTTGGAAGGGGAAGGATTTGGATATCACATCTTATGTTATAGGAAGGATCTCAGGTTTGGTATTAGAAGCATTGAGATATCACATCTCATGCTATCAGAAGGATCTCAGGTTTGGTATTAGAAGCATTGAGATATCACATCTCATGCTATAGGAAGGGTCTCAGGATTGGAATGGGAAGGAGTTGGATATCACATCTCATGTTATAGGAAGGATCTCAGGTTTGGTATTAGAAGCATATAGATATCATATCTCATGCTATAGGAAGGGTCTCATGATTGGAATGGGAAGGAGTTGGATATCACATCTTATGCTAAAGGAAGGGTCTCAGTTTTGGTAGAAGCATTGCGATATCACATCTCATGCTATAGGAAGGGTCTCAGGATTGGAATCGGAAGGAGTTGGATATCACGTCTCATGTTATAGGAAGGGTCTCAGGATTGGAATGGGAAGGAGTTGGATATCACATCTCGAGCTATAGGAAGGGTCTCAGGTTTGGGAAGGGAAGGATTGGGATTTCACATCTCGTTATAGGATGGTTCTCAGGTTTATTTTTAGAAGCATTGAGATATCAAATCTCATGCTATTGGAAGGGTCTCAGGTTTGGAATGGGAAGGAGTTGGATATCACATCTCATGTTATAGGAAGGATTTCAGGTTTGGTATTAGAAGCATTGAGATATCACATATCATGCTATAGGAGGAGTCTCAGGATTGGAATGGGAACGAGTTGGATATCACATCTCATGTTATAGGAAGGGTCTCAGGATTGGAATGGCAAGGAGTTGGATATCACATCTCATGCTATAGGGAGGGTCTCAGGTTTGATATTAGAAGCATTGAAATATCACATCTCATGCTATCGGAAGGGTCTCAGGATTGGAATGGAAGGAGTTGGATATCACATATGCTAAAGGAAAGGTTTCAGGTTTGGAAGGGGAAGGATTTGGATCTCACATCTCATTTTTCAGTACGGGTCTCAGGTTTGGTATTAGAAGCGTGGAGATATCACATCTCATGGTATAATAAGGGTCTCAGGATTGGAATGGGAAGGAGTTGGATATCACATCTCAAGCTATCTCAGGATTGGAATGGGAAGGAGTTTGATATCACATCTCGAGCTATAGGAAGGGTCTCAGGTTTGGGAAGGGAAGGATTGGGATTTCACATCTCGTTATAGGATGGTTCTCATGTTTGTTTTTAGAAGCATTGAGATATCAAATCTCCTGCTATTGGAAGGGTCTCAGGTTTGGAATGGGAAGGAGTTGGATATCACATCTCATGTTATAGGAAGGATCTCAGGTTTGGTATTAGAAGCATTGAGATATCACATCTCATGCTATAGGAAGGGTCTCAGGATAGGAATGTGAAGGATTTGGATATCACATCATACTAAAGGTAGGGTCTCAGGTTTGGTATAAGCATTGAGATATCACATCTCTGCTATCGGAAGGGTCTCAGGATTGGATTGGGAAGGAGTTGGATATCCCTTCTCATGCTATAGGAAGGGTCTCAGGTTGGAATGGGAAGGAGTTGGATATCACCTCTCATGCTATAGGAAGTTTCTCAAGATTGAAATAGGAAGGATTTGGATATCACATCTCTTGCTATAGGAAGGGTCTCAGGTTTTTTATTAGAAACATTGAGATATCACATCTCATGCTATAGGAAGGGTTTCAGGATTGGAATGGGAAGGATTTGGATATCACATCTCATGCTAAAGGAAGGGTCTCAGGTTTGGAAGGGGAAGGATTTGGATATCATATCTCATGCTATATAGGGCGGGTCCCAGGTTTGGTATTAGAAGCATTGAGATATCACATCTCATGGCATAGGAAGGGTCTCAGGATTGGAATGGGAAGGAGTTGGATATCACATCTCATCCAATAGAAAGGGTCTCAGGTTTGGAATGGGAAGGAATTGGATATTACATCATGTTATAGGAAGGATCTCAGGATTGGAATGGGAAGGACTTGGATATCACATCTCATGTTATAGGAAGGGTCTCAGGTTTGGTATTAGAAGCATTGAGATATCACATCTCATGCTATAGGAAGGGTCTCAGGAATGGAATGGGAAGGGCTTGGATATCACATCTCATGATACAGGAAGGGTCTAAGGTTTGGAAAGGGAAGGATTTGGATATCACATCTCATGTTATTGGACCGGTCTCAGGTTTGGTATTAGAAGCATTGAGATATCAAGTCTCATGGTATAGGACGGGAGTTTGATATCACATCTCATGCCATGGTATGGGTCTCAGGTTTTGTAGAAGCATTGGGATATCACATCCCATGCTATCGGAAGGGTATCAGGATTGGATTTGGAAGGAGTTGGATATCCCATCTCATGCTATAGGAAGGGTCTCAGGATTGGAATGGGAAAGACTTGGATATCACATCTCATGTTGTAGGAAGGCTCTCAGGTTTGGAAAGGGAAGGAGTTGGATATCACATTTCATGTTAGAGGTAGGATCTCAGGTTTGGTATTAGAGGCATTGAGATATCACTTCTCATGCTATCATAAGGGTATCAGGATTGGAATGGGAAGGAGTTGGATATCACATCGCATGCTAAAGGGAGGGTCTCAGGTTTGGAAGGGGAAGGATTTGGATATCACATCTTATGTTATAGGAAGGATCTCAGGTTTGGTATTAGAAGCATTGAGATATCACATCTCATGCTATCAGAAGGATCTCAGGTTTGGTATTAGAAGCATTGAGATATCACATCTCATGCTATAGGAAGGGTCTCATGATTGGAATGGGAAGGAGTTGGATATCACATCTTATGCTAAAGGAAGGGTCTCAGTTTTGGTAGAAGCATTGCGATATCACATCTCATGCTATAGGAAGGGTCTCAGGATTGGAATCGGAAGGAGTTGGATATCACGTCTCATGTTATAGGAAGGGTCTCAGGATTGGAATGGGAAGGAGTTGGATATCACATCTCGAGCTATAGGAAGGGTCTCAGGTTTGGGAAGGGAAGGATTGGGATTTCACATCTCGTTATAGGATGGTTCTCAGGTTTGTTTTTAGAAGCATTGAGATATCAAATCTCATGCTATTGGAAGGGTCTCAGGTTTGCAATGGGAAGGAGTTGGATATCACATCTCATGTTATAGGAAGGATTTCAGGTTTGGTATTAGAAGCATTGAGATATCACATATCATGCTATAGGAGGAGTCTCAGGATTGGAATGGGAACGAGTTGGATATCACATCTCATGTTATAGGAAGGGTCTCAGGATTGGAATGGCAAGGAGTTGGATATCACATCTCATGCTATAGGGAGGGTCTCAGGTTTGATATTAGAAGCATTGAAATATCACATCTCATGCTATCGGAAGGGTCTCAGGATTGGAATGGAAGGAGTTGGATATCACATATGCTAAAGGAAAGGTTTCAGGTTTGGAAGGGGAAGGATTTGGATCTCACATCTCATTTTTCAGTACGGGTCTCAGGTTTGGTATTAGAAGCGTGGAGATATCACATCTCATGGTATAATAAGGGTCTCAGGATTGGAATGGGAAGGGGTTGGATATCACATCTCAAGCTATCTCAGGATTGGAATGGGAAGGAGTTTGATATCACATCTCGAGCTATAGGAAGGGTCTCAGGTTTGGGAAGGGAAGGATTGGGATTTCACATCTCGTTATAGGATGGTTCTCATGTTTGTTTTTAGAAGCATTGAGATATCAAATCTCATGCTATTGGAAGGGTCTCAGGTTTGGAATGGGAAGGAGTTGGATATCACATCTCATGTTATAGGAAGGATCTCAGGTTTGGTATTAGAAGCATTGAGATATCACATCTCATGCTATAGGAAGGGTCTCAGGATAGGAATGTGAAGGATTTGGATATCACATCATACTAAAGGTAGGGTCTCAGGTTTGGTATAAGCATTGAGATATCACATCTCTGCTATCGGAAGGGTCTCAGGATTGGATTGGGAAGGAGTTGGATATCCCTTCTCATGCTATAGGAAGGGTCTCAGGTTGGAATGGGAAGGAGTTGGATATCACCTCTCATGCTATAGGAAGTTTCTCAAGATTGAAATGGGAAGGATTTGGATATCACATCTCTTGCTATAGGAAGGGTCTCAGGTTTTTTATTAGAAACATTGAGATATCACATCTCATGCTATAGGAAGGGTTTCAGGATTGGAATGGGAAGGATTTGGATATCACATCTCATGCTAAAGGAAGGGTCTCAGGTTTGGAAGGGGAAGGATTTGGATATCATATCTCATGCTATATAGGGCGGGTCCCAGGTTTGGTATTAGAAGCATTGAGATATCACATCTCATGGCATAGGAAGGGTCTCAGGATTGGAATGGGAAGGAGTTGGATATCACATCTCATCCAATAGAAAGGGTCTCAGGTTTGGAATGGGAAGGAATTGGATATTACATCATGTTATAGGAAGGATCTCAGGATTGGAATGGGAAGGATTTGGATATCCCTTCTCATGCTATAGGAAGTGTCTCAGGTTGGAATGGGAAGGAGTTGGATATCATATCTCGTTATAGGAAGGGTCTCAGGATTGGAATGGGAAGGATTTGGATATCACATCTCTTGCTATAGGAAGGGTCTCAGGTTTTTTTATTAGAAACATTGAGCTATCACATCTCATGCTATAGGAAGGGTCTCAGGATTGGAATGGGATGGAGTAGGATATCACATCGCAAGCTATCTCGGGATTGGAATGGGAAGGAGTTTGATATCACATCTCAAGCTATAGGAAGGGTCTCAGGTTTGGAAGGGGAAGGATTTGGATCTCACATCTCATGTTTTAGGACGGGTCTCAGGTTTGGTATTAGAAGCATTGAGATATCACATCTCATGCTATAGGAAGGGTCTCAGGTTTGGAATGGGAAGGAGTTTGATATCAAATCTCATGTTATAGGAAGGATCTCAGGTTTGGTATTAGAAGCATTGAGATATCACATCTCATGCTATAGGAAGGGTCTCAGGATTGGAATCGGAAGGAGTTGTATATGACATCTCATGTTATAGGAAGGATCTCAGGTTTGGTATTAGAAGCATTGAGATATCACATCTCATGCTATAGGAAGGGTCTCAGGATTGGAATCGGAAGGAGTTGTATTGGAATCTCATGCCATAGGAAGGGTCTCAGGTTTGGTATAAGCATTGAGATATCACATCTCTGCTATCGGAAGGGTCTCAGGATTGGAATGGGAAGGAGTTGGATATCCCATCTCGTTATAGGAAGGGTCTCAGGATTGGTATTAGAAGCATTGAGATATCACATCTCATGCTATAGGAAGGGTCTAAGGTTTGGAAAGGGGAAGGATTTGGGTATCACATCTCATGTTATAGGACCGGTCTCAGGTTTGGTATTAGAAGCATTGAGATATCAAGTCTCATGGTATAGGACGGGTCTCAGAATTGGAATGGGAAGGAGTTGGATATCACCTCTCAAACTATAGGAAGGGTCTCAGGATTGGAATGGGAAGGAGTTTGATATCACATCTCATGCCATGGTATGGGTCTCAGGTTTTGTAGAAGCATTGGGATATCACATCACATGCTATCGGAAGGGTATCGGGATTGGATTTGGAAGGAGTTGGATATCCCATCTCATGCTATAGGCAGGGTCTAAGGTTGGAATGGGAAGGAGTTGGATATCACATCTCATGTTATAGGAAGGGTCTCAGGATTGGAATCGGAAGGACTTGGATATCACATCTCATTCTATAGGAAGGCTCTCAGGGTTGGAAGGGGAAGGAGTTGGATATCATATTTCATGTTAGAGGTAAGATCTCAGGTTTGGTATTAGAGGCATTGAGATATCACATCTCATGCCATCAGAAGGGTCTCAGGATTGGAATGGGAAGGAGTTGGATATCACATCTCATGCTAAAGGGAGGGTCTAAGGTTTGGAAGGGGAAGGATTTGGACATCACATCTCATGTTATAGGAAGGATCTCAGGTTTGGTATTAGAAGCATTGAGATATCACATCTCATGCTATCGGAAGGGTCTCAGGTTTGGTATAAGCATTGAGATATCACATCTCTGCTATCGGAAGGGTCTCAGGATTGGAATGGGAAGGACTTGGATATCACAATTCATGTTATAGGAAGGGCCTCAGGTTTGGTATTAGAAGCATTGAGATATCACATCTCATGCTATAGGAAGGGTCTTAGGATTGGAATGGGAAGGACATGGATATCACATCTCATGTTATAGGAAGGGTCTCAGGTTTGGTATTAGAAGCATTGAGATATCACATCTCATGCTATAGGAAGGGTCTCAGGAATGGAATGGGAAGGACTTGGATATCACATCTCATGATACAGGAAGGGTCTAAGGTTTGGAAGGGGAAGGATTTGGATATCACATCTCATGTTATTGGACCGGTCTCAGGTTTGGTATTAGAAGCATTGAGATATCAAGTCTCATGGTATAGGACGGGAGTTTGATATCACATCTCATGCCATGGTATGGGTCTCAGGTTTTGTAGAAGCATTGGGATATCACATCTCATTATATCGGAAGGGTATCAGGATTGGATTTGGAAGGAGTTGGATATCCCATCTCATGCTATAGGAAGGGTCTCAGGATTGGAATGGGAAGGACTTGGATATCACATCTCATGCTGTAGGAAGTCTCTCAGGTTTGGAAAGGGAAGGAGTTGGATATCACATTTCATGTTAGAGTTAGGATCTCAGGTTTGGTATTAGAGGCATTGAGATATCACATCTCATGCTATCAGAAGGGTATCAGGATTGGAATGGGAAGGAGTTGGATATCACATCTCATGCTAAAGGGAGGGTCTCAGGTTTGGAAGGGGAAGGATTTGGATATCACATCTCATGTTATAGGAAGGATCTCAGGTTTGGTATTAGAAGCATTGAGATATCACATCTCATGCTATCGGAAGGATCTCAGGTTTGGTATTAGAAGCATTGAAATATCACATCTCATGCTATAGGAAGGGTCTCAGGATTGGAATGGGAAGGAGTTGGATATCACATCTCATGTTATAGGAAGGATCTCAGGTTTGGTATTAGAAGCATTGAGATATCACATCTCATGCTATAGGAAGGGTCTCAGGATTGGAATGGGAAGGAGTTGGATATCACATCTCATGCTATAGGAAGGGTCTCAGGTTTGGTATAAGCATTGAAATATCACATCTCTGCTATCGGAAGGGTCTCAGGATTGGAATGGGAAGGACTTAGATATCACATCTCATGCTATAGGAAGGATCTCAGGTTTGGTATTAGAAGCATTGAGATATCACATCTCATGCTATAGGAAGGGTCTCAGGATTGGAATCGGAAGGAGTTGTATATGACATCTCAAGCCATAGGAAGGGTCTCAGGTTTGGTATAAGCATTGAGATATCACATCTCTGCTATCGGAAGGGTCTCAGGATTGGAATGGGAAGGAGTTGGATATCCCATCTCGTTATAGGAAGAGTCTCAGGTTTGGTATTAGAAGCATTGAGATATCACATCTCATGCTATAGGAAGGGTCTAAGGTTTGGAAAGGGGAAGGATTTGGGTATCACATCTCATGTTATAGGACCGGTCTCAGGATTGGAATGGGAAGGACTTGGATATCACATCTCATTCTATAGGAAGGCTCTCAGGGTTGGAAGGGGAAGGAGTTGGATATCACATTTCATGTTAGAGGTAGGATCTCAGGTTTGGTATTAGAGGCATTGAGATATCACATCTCATGCCATCAGAAGGGTCTCAGGATTGGAATGGGAAGGAGTTGGATATCACATCTCATCCAATAGGAAGGGTCTCAGGTTTGGAATGGGAAGGAATTGGATATCACATCATGTTATAGGAAGGATCTCAGGATTGGAATGGGAAGGATTTGGATATCCCTTCACATGCTATAGGAAGTGTCCCAGGTTGGAATGGGAAGGAGTTGGATATCACATCTCGTTATAGGAAGGGTCTCAGGATTGGAATGGGAAGGATTTGGATATCACATCTCTTGCTATAGGAAGGGTCTCAGGTTTTTTATTAGAAACATTGAGCTATCACATCTCATGCTATAGGAAGGGTTTCAGGATTGGAATGGGATGGAGTTGGATATCACATCTCAAGCTATCTCGGGATTAGAATGTGATGGAGTTTGATATCACATCTCAAGCTATAGGAAGGGTCTCAGGTTTGGAAGGGGAAGGATTTGGATCTCACATCTCATGTTTTAGGACGCGTCTCAGGTTTGGTATTAGAAGCATTGAGACATCACATCTCATGGTATAGGAAGGGTCTCAGGATTGGAATGGGAAGGAGTTTGATATCACATCTCAAGCTATAGGAAGGGTCTCAGGTTTGGAAAGGGAAGGATTTGGATTTCACATCTCATGTTATAGGATGGTTCTCATGTTTGGTTTTAGTAGCATTGAGATATCACATCTCATGCTATCGGAAGGGTCTCAGGTTTGGAAAGGGAAGGATTTGCAGTTCACATGTTATAGGAAGGTTCTCAGGTTTCGTTTTAGAAGAATTAAGATATAACATCTCATGCTATAGGAAGGGTCTCAGGTTTGGAATGGGAAGGAGTTGATATCACATCTCATGCTAAAGGAAAGGTCTCAGGTTTGGAAGGGGAAGGATTTGGATCTCACATCTCATGTTTTAGGACGGGTCTCAGGTTTGGTATTAGAAGCATTGAAATATCACATCCCATGGTATAGGAAGGGTCTCAGGATTGGAATGGGAAGGATTTGGATATCACATCTCATGCCATAGGATGGGTCATCAGGTTTGGTATAAGCATTGAGATATCACATCTCTTCTATCGGAAGGGTCTCAGGATAGGAATGGGAAGGACTTAGATATCACATCTCATACTATAGGGAGGTTCTCAGTTTTGATGTTAGAAGCATTGAGCTATCACATCTCATGCTATCGGAAGGGTCTCAGGATTGGAATGGGATGGAGTTGGATATCACATCTCAAGCTATCTCGGGATTAGAATGTGATGGAGTTTGATATCACATCTCAAGCTATAGGAAGGGTCTCAGGTTTGGAAGGGGAAGGATTTGGATCTCACATCTCATGTTTTAGGACCCGTCTCAGGTTTGGTATTAGAAGCATTGAGACATCACATCTCATGGTATAGGAAGGGTCTCAGGATTGGAATGGGAAGGAGTTTGATATCACATCTCAAGCTATAGGAAGGGTCTCAGGTTTGGAAGGGGAAGGATTTGGATCTCACATCTCATGTTTTAGGACGGGTCTCAGGTTTGGTATTAGAAGCATTGAGATATCACATCTCATGGTATAGGAAGGGTCTCAGGATTGGAATGGGAAGGAGTTTGAAATCACATCTCAAGCTATAGGAAGGGTCTCAGGTTTGGAAAGGGAAGGATTTGGATTTCACATCTCATGTTATAGGATGGTTCTCATGTTTGGTTTTAGTAGCATTGAGATATCACATCTCATGCTATCGGAAGGGTCTCAGGTTTGGAAAGGGAAGGATTTGGAGTTCACATGTTATAGGAAGTTTCTCAGGTTTCGTTTTAGAAGAATTAAGATATAACATCTCATGCTATAGGAAGGGTCTCAGGTTTGGAATGGGAAGGAGTTGATATCACATCTCATGCTAAAGGAAAGGTCTCAGGTTTGGAAGGGGAAGGATTTGGATCTCACATCTCATGTTTTAGGACGGGTCTCAGGTTTGGTATTAGAAGCATTGAAATATCACATCTCATGGTATAGGAAGGGTCTCAGGATTGGAATGGGAAGGAGTTGGATAACACATTGAATGGGAAGGAGTTTGATATCACATCTCAAGCTATAGGAAGGGTCTCAGGTTTGGAAAGGGAATGATTTGGATTTCACATCTCATGTTATAGGATGGTTCTCATGTTTGGTTTTAGAAGCATTGAGATATCACATCTCATGCTATCGGAAGGGTCTCAGGTTTGGAATGGGAAGGAGTTTGATATCACATCTCATGTTATAGGAAGGATCTCAGGTTTGGTATTAGAAGCATTGAGATATCACATCTCATGCTATAGGAAGGGTCTCAGGATTGGAATCGGAAGGAGTTGTATATGACATCTCATGCCATAGGAAGGGTCTCAGGTTTGGTATTAGAAGCATTGAGATATCACATCTCATGCTATAGGAAGGGTCTAAGGTTTGGAAAGGGGAAGGATTTGGGTATCACATCTCATGTTATAGGACCAGTCTCAGTTTTGGTTTTAGAAGCATTGAGATATCAAATCTCATGGTATAGGTCGGGTCTCAGAATTGGAATGGGAAGGAGTTTAATATCACATCTAATGCCATGGTATGGGTCTCAGGTTTTGTAGAAGCATTGGGATATCACATCACATGCTATAGGCAGGGTCTAAGGTTGGAATGGGAAGGAGTTGGATATCACATCTCATGTTATAGGAAGGGTCTCAGGATTGGAATGGGAAGGACTTGGATATCACATCTCATTCTATAGGAAGGCTCTCAGGGTTGGAAGGGGAAGGAGTTGGATATCACATTTCATGTTAGAGGTAGGATCTCAGGTTTGGTATTAGAGGCATTGAGATATCACATCTCATCCCATCAGAAGGGTCTCAGGATTGGAATGGGAAGGAGTTGGATATCACATCTCATGCTAAAGGGAGGGTCTAAGGTTTGGAAGGGGAAGGATTTGGACATACCATCTCATGTTATAGGAAGGATCTCAGGTTTGGTATTAGAAGCATTGAGATATCACATCTCATGCTATCCGAAGGGTCTCAGGTTTGGTATAAGCATTGAGATATCACATCTCTGTTATCGGAAGGGTCTCAGGATTGGAATGGGGAAGGATTTGGGTATCACATCTCATGTTATAGGACCGGTCTCAGGTTTGGTATTAGAAGCATTGAGATATCAAATCTCATGGTATAGGTCGGGTCTCAGAATTGGAATGGGAAGGAGTTGGATATCACATCTCAAGCTATAGAAAGGGTCTCAGGATTGGAATGGGAAGGAGTTTGATATCACATCTCATGCCATGGTATGGGTCTCAGGTTTTGTAGAAGCATTGGGATATCGCATCACATGCTATAGGCAGGGTCTAAGGTTGGAATGGGAAGGAGTTGGATATCACATCTCATGTTATAGGAAGGGTCTCAGGATTGGAATGGGAAGGACTTGGATATCACATCTCATTCTATAGGAAGGCTCTCAGGGTTGGAAGGGGAAGGAGTTGGATATCACATTTCATGTTATAGGAAGGATCTCAGGTTTGGTATTAGAGGCATTGAGATATCACATCTCATGCCATCAGAAGGGTCTCAGGATTGGAATGGGAAGGAGTTGGATATCACATCTCATGCTAAAGGGAGGGTCTAAGGTTTGGAAGGGGAAGGATTTGGACATCACATCTCATGTTATAGGAAGGATCTCAGGTTTGGTATTAGAAGCATTGAGATATCACATCTCATGCTATCCGAAGGGTCTCAGGTTTGGTATAAGCATTGAGATATCACATCTCTGTTATCGGAAGGGTCTCAGGATTGGAATGGGAAGGACTTGGATATCACAATTCATGTTATAGGAAGGGTCTCAGGTTTGGTATTAGAAGCATTGAGATATCACATCTCATGCTATAGGAAGGGTCTCAGGATTGGAATGGGAAGGACTTGGATATCACATCTCATGTTATAGGAAGGGTCTCAGGTTTGGTATTAGAAGCATTGAGATATCACATCTCATGCTATAGGAAGGGTCTCAGGAATGGAATGGGAAGGGCTTGGATATCACATCTCATGATACAGGAAGGGTCTAAGGTTTGGAAAGGGAAGGATTTGGATATCACATCTCATGTTATTGGACCGGTCTCAGGTTTGGTATTAGAAGCATTGAGATATCAAGTCTCATGGTATAGGACGGGAGTTTGATATCACATCTCATGCCATGGTATGGGTCTCAGGTTTTGTAGAAGCATTGGGATATCACATCTCATGCTATCGGAAGGGTATCAGGATTGGATTTGGAAGGAGTTGGATATCCCATCTCATGCTATAGGAAGGGTCTCAGGATTGGAATGGGAAAGACTTGGATATCACATCTCATGTTGTAGGAAGGCTCTCAGGTTTGGAAAGGGAAGGAGTTGGATATCACATTTCATGTTAGAGGTAGGATCTCAGGTTTGGTATTAGAGGCATTGAGATATAACTTCTCATGCTATCATAAGGGTATCAGGATTGGAATGGGAAGGAGTTGGATATCACATCGCATGCTAAAGGGAGGGTCTCAGGTTTGGAAGGGGAAGGATTTGGATATCACATCTTATGTTATAGGAAGGATCTCAGGTTTGGTATTAGAAGCATTGAGATATCACATCTCATGCTATCAGAAGGATCTCAGGTTTGGTATTAGAAGCATTGAGATATCACATCTCATGCTATAGGAAGGGTCTCAGGATTGGAATGGGAAGGAGTTGGATATCACATCTCATGTTATAGGAAGGATCTCAGGTTTGGTATTAGAAGCATATAGATATCATATCTCATGCTATAGGAAGGGTCTCATGATTGGAATGGGAAGGAGTTGGATATCACATCTTATGCTAAAGGAAGGGTCTCAGTTTTGGTAGAAGCATTGCGATATCACATCTCATGCTATAGGAAGGGTCTCAGGATTGGAATCGGAAGGAGTTGGATATCACGTCTCATGTTATAGGAAGGGTCTCAGGATTGGAATGGGAAGGAGTTGGATATCACATCTCGAGCTATAGGAAGGGTCTCAGGTTTGGGAAGGGAAGGATTGGGATTTCACATCTCGTTATAGGATGGTTCTCAGGTTTGTTTTTAGAAGCATTGAGATATCAAATCTCATGCTATTGGAAGGGTCTCAGGTTTGGAATGGGAAGGAGTTGGATATCACATCTCATGTTATAGGAAGGATTTCAGGTTTGGTATTAGAAGCATTGAGATATCACATATCATGCTATAGGAGGAGTCTCAGGATTGGAATGGGAACGAGTTGGATATCACATCTCATGTTATAGGAAGGGTCTCAGGATTGGAATGGCAAGGAGTTGGATATCACATCTCATGCTATAGGGAGGGTCTCAGGTTTGATATTAGAAGCATTGAAATATCACATCTCATGCTATCGGAAGGGTCTCAGGATTGGAATGGAAGGAGTTGGATATCACATATGCTAAAGGAAAGGTTTCAGGTTTGGAAGGGGAAGGATTTGGATCTCACATCTCATTTTTCAGTACGGGTCTCAGGTTTGGTATTAGAAGCGTGGAGATATCACATCTCATGGTATAATAAGGGTCTCAGGATTGGAATGGGAAGGAGTTGGATATCACATCTCAAGCTATCTCAGGATTGGAATGGGAAGGAGTTTGATATCACATCTCGAGCTATAGGAAGGGTCTCAGGTTTGGGAAGGGAAGGATTGGGATTTCACATCTCGTTATAGGATGGTTCTCATGTTTGTTTTTAGAAGCATTGAGATATCAAATCTCCTGCTATTGGAAGGGTCTCAGGTTTGGAATGGGAAGGAGTTGGATATCACATCTCATGTTATAGGAAGGATCTCAGGTTTGGTATTAGAAGCATTGAGATATCACATCTCATGCTATAGGAAGGGTCTCAGGATAGGAATGTGAAGGATTTGGATATCACATCATACTAAAGGTAGGGTCTCAGGTTTGGTATAAGCATTGAGATATCACATCTCTGCTATCGGAAGGGTCTCAGGATTGGATTGGGAAGGAGTTGGATATCCCTTCTCATGCTATAGGAAGGGTCTCAGGTTGGAATGGGAAGGAGTTGGATATCACCTCTCATGCTATAGGAAGTTTCTCAAGATTGAAATGGGAAGGATTTGGATATCACATCTCTTGCTATAGGAAGGGTCTCAGGTTTTTTATTAGAAACATTGAGATATCACATCTCATGCTATAGGAAGGGTTTCAGGATTGGAATGGGAAGGATTTGGATATCACATCTCATGCTAAAGGAAGGGTCTCAGGTTTGGAAGGGGAAGGATTTGGATATCATATCTCATGCTATATAGGGCGGGTCCCAGGTTTGGTATTAGAAGCATTGAGATATCACATCTCATGGCATAGGAAGGGTCTCAGGATTGGAATGGGAAGGAGTTGGATATCACATCTCATCCAATAGAAAGGGTCTCAGGTTTGGAATGGGAAGGAATTGGATATTACATCATGTTATAGGAAGGATCTCAGGATTGGAATGGGAAGGACTTGGATATCACATCTCATGTTATAGGAAGGGTCTCAGGTTTGGTATTAGAAGCATTGAGATATCACATCTCATGCTATAGGAAGGGTCTCAGGAATGGAATGGGAAGGGCTTGGATATCACATCTCATGATACAGGAAGGGTCTAAGGTTTGGAAAGGGAAGGATTTGGATATCACATCTCATGTTATTGGACCGGTCTCAGGTTTGGTATTAGAAGCATTGAGATATCAAGTCTCATGGTATAGGACGGGAGTTTGATATCACATCTCATGCCATGGTATGCGTCTCAGGTTTTGTAGAAGCATTGGGATATCACATCCCATGCTATCGGAAGGGTATCAGGATTGGATTTGGAAGGAGTTGGATATCCCATCTCATGCTATAGGAAGGGTCTCAGGATTGGAATGGGAAAGACTTGGATATCACATCTCATGTTGTAGGAAGGCTCTCAGGTTTGGAAAGGGAAGGAGTTGGATATCACATTTCATGTTAGAGGTAGGATCTCAGGTTTGGTATTAGAGGCATTGAGATATCACTTCTCATGCTATCATAAGGGTATCAGGATTGGAATGGGAAGGAGTTGGATATCACATCGCATGCTAAAGGGAGGGTCTCAGGTTTGGAAGGGGAAGGATTTGGATATCACATCTTATGTTATAGGAAGGATCTCAGGTTTGGTATTAGAAGCATTGAGATATCACATCTCATGCTATCAGAAGGATCTCAGGTTTGGTATTAGAAGCATTGAGATATCACATCTCATGCTATAGGAAGGGTCTCAGGATTGGAATGGGAAGGAGTTGGATATCACATCTCATGTTATAGGAAGGATCTCAGGTTTGGTATTAGAAGCATATAGATATCATATCTCATGCTATAGGAAGGGTCTCATGATTGGAATGGGAAGGAGTTGGATATCACATCTTATGCTAAAGGAAGGGTCTCAGTTTTGGTAGAAGCATTGCGATATCACATCTCATGCTATAGGAAGGGTCTCAGGATTGGAATCGGAAGGAGTTGGATATCACGTCTCATGTTATAGGAAGGGTCTCAGGATTGGAATGGGAAGGAGTTGGATATCACATCTCGAGCTATAGGAAGGGTCTCAGGTTTGGGAAGGGAAGGATTGGGATTTCACATCTCGTTATAGGATGGTTCTCAGGTTTGTTTTTAGAAGCATTGAGTTATAAAATCTCATGCTATTGGAAGGGTCTCAGGTTTGCAATGGGAAGGAGTTGGATATCACATCTCATGTTATAGGAAGGATTTCAGGTTTGGTATTAGAAGCATTGAGATATCACATATCATGCTATAGGAGGAGTCTCAGGATTGGAATGGGAACGAGTTGGATATCACATCTCATGTTATAGGAAGGGTCTCAGGATTGGAATGGCAAGGAGTTGGATATCACATCTCATGCTATAGGGAGGGTCTCAGGTTTGATATTAGAAGCATTGAAATATCACATCTCATGCTATCGGAAGGGTCTCAGGATTGGAATGGAAGGAGTTGGATATCACATATGCTAAAGGAAAGGTTTCAGGTTTGGAAGGGGAAGGATTTGGATCTCACATCTCATTTTTCAGTACGGGTCTCAGGTTTGGTATTAGAAGCGTGGAGATATCACATCTCATGGTATAATAAGGGTCTCAGGATTGGAATGGGAAGGGGTTGGATATCACATCTCAAGCTATCTCAGGATTGGAATGGGAAGGAGTTTGATATCACATCTCGAGCTATAGGAAGGGTCTCAGGTTTGGGAAGGGAAGGATTGGGATTTCACATCTCGTTATAGGATGGTTCTCATGTTTGTTTTTAGAAGCATTGAGATATCAAATCTCATGCTATTGGAAGGGTCTCAGGTTTGGAATGGGAAGGAGTTGGATATCACATCTCATGTTATAGGAAGGATCTCAGGTTTGGTATTAGAAGCATTGAGATATCACATCTCATGCTATAGGAAGGGTCTCAGGATAGGAATGTGAAGGATTTGGATATCACATCATACTAAAGGTAGGGTCTCAGGTTTGGTATAAGCATTGAGATATCACATCTCTGCTATCGGAAGGGTCTCAGGATTGGATTGGGAAGGAGTTGGATATCCCTTCTCATGCTATAGGAAGGGTCTCAGGTTGGAATGGGAAGGAGTTGGATATCACCTCTCATGCTATAGGAAGTTTCTCAAGATTGAAATGGGAAGGATTTGGATATCACATCTCTTGCTATAGGAAGGGTCTCAGGTTTTTTATTAGAAACATTGAGATATCACATCTCATGCTATAGGAAGGGTTTCAGGATTGGAATGGGAAGGATTTGGATATCACATCTCATGCTAAAGGAAGGGTCTCAGGTTTGGAAGGGGAAGGATTTGGATATCATATCTCATGCTATATAGGGCGGGTCCCAGGTTTGGTATTAGAAGCATTGAGATATCACATCTCATGGCATAGGAAGGGTCTCAGGATTGGAATGGGAAGGAGTTGGATATCACATCTCATCCAATAGAAAGGGTCTCAGGTTTGGAATGGGAAGGAATTGGATATTACATCATGTTATAGGAAGGATCTCAGGATTGGAATGGGAAGGATTTGGATATCCCTTCTCATGCTATAGGAAGTGTCTCAGGTTGGAATGGGAAGGAGTTGGATATCATATCTCGTTATAGGAAGGGTCTCAGGATTGGAATGGGAAGGATTTGGATATCACATCTCTTGCTATAGGAAGGGTCTCAGGTTTTTTTATTAGAAACATTGAGCTATCACATCTCATGCTATAGGAAGGGTCTCAGGATTGGAATGGGATGGAGTAGGATATCACATCGCAAGCTATCTCGGGATTGGAATGGGAAGGAGTTTGATATCACATCTCAAGCTATAGGAAGGGTCTCAGGTTTGGAAGGGGAAGGATTTGGATCTCACATCTCATGTTTTAGGACGGGTCTCAGGTTTGGTATTAGAAGCATTGAGATATCACATCTCATGGTATAGGAAGGGTCTCAGGATTGGAATGGAAAGGAGTTGGCTATCACATCTCAAGCTATCTCAGGATTGGAATGGGAAGGAGTTTGATATCACATCTCAAGCTATAGGAAGGGTCTCAGGTTTGGAAAGGGAAGGATTTGGATTTCACATCTCATGTTATAGGATGGTTCTCATGTTTGGTTTTAGTAGCATTGAGATATCACATCTCATGCTATCGGAAGGGTCTCAGGTTTGGAAAGGGAAGGATTTGGAGTTCACATGTTATAGGATGGTTCTCAGGTTTGGTTTTAGAAGCATTAAGATATAACATCTCATGCTATAGGAAGGGTCTCAGGTTTGGAATGGGAAGGAGTTGATATCACATCTCATGCTAAAGGAAAGGTCTCAGGTTTGGAAGGGGAAGGATTTGGATCTCACATCTCATGTTTTAGGATGGGTCTCAGGTTTGGTATTAGAAGCATTGAAATATCACATCTCATGGTATAGGAAGGGTCTCAGGTTTGGAAAGGGAATGATTTGGATTTCACATCTCATGTTATAGGATGGTTCTCATGTTTGGTTTTAGAAGCATTGAGATATCACATCTCATGCTATAGGAAGGGTCTCAGGTTTGGAATGGGAAGGAGTTTGATATCACATCTCATGTTATAGGAAGGATCTCAGGTTTGGTATTAGAAGCATTGAGATATCACATCTCATGCTATAGGAAGGGTCTCAGGATTGGAATCGGAAGGATTTGGATATCACATCATACTAAAGGTAGGGTCTCAGGTTTGGTATAAGCATTGAGATATCACATCTCTGCTATCGGAAGGGTCTCAGGATTGGATTGGGAAGGAGTTGGATATCCCTTCTCATGCTATAGGAAGGGTCTCAGGTTGGAATGGGAAGGAGTTGGATATCACCTCTCATGCTATAGGAAGTTTCTCAAGATTGAAATGGGAAGGATTTGGATATCACATCTCTTGCTATAGGAAGGGTCTCAGGTTTTTTATTAGAAACATTGAGATATCACATCTCATGCTATAGGAAGGGTTTCAGGATTGGAATGGGAAGGATTTGGATATCACATCTCATGCTAAAGGAAGGGTCTCAGGTTTGGAAGGGGAAGGATTTGGATATCATATCTCATGCTATATAGGGCGGGTCCCAGGTTTGGTATTAGAAGCATTGAGATATCACATCTCATGGCATAGGAAGGGTCTCAGGATTGGAATGGGAAGGAGTTGGATATCACATCTCATCCAATAGAAAGGGTCTCAGGTTTGGAATGGGAAGGAATTGGATATTACATCATGTTATAGGAAGGATCTCAGGATTGGAATGGGAAGGATTTGGATATCCCTTCTCATGCTATAGGAAGTGTCTCAGGTTGGAATGGGAAGGAGTTGGATATCATATCTCGTTATAGGAAGGGTCTCAGGATTGGAATGGGAAGGATTTGGATATCACATCTCTTGCTATAGGAAGGGTCTCAGGTTTTTTATTAGAAACATTGAGCTATCACATCTCATGCTATAGGAAGGGTCTCAGGATTGGAATGGGATGGAGTAGGATATCACATCGCAAGCTATCTCGGATTGGAATGGGAAGGAGTTTGATATCACATCTCAAGCTATAGGAAGGGTCTCAGGTTTGGAAGGGGAAGGATTTGGATCTCACATCTCATGTTTTAGGACGGGTCTCAGGTTTGGTATTAGAAGCATTGAGATATCACATCTCATGGTATAGGAAGGGTCTCAGGATTGGAATGGAAAGGAGTTGGCTATCACATCTCAAGCTATCTCAGGATTGGAATGGGAAGGAGTTTGATATCACATCTCAAGCTATAGGAAGGGTCTCAGGTTTGGAAAGGGAAGGATTTGGATTTCACATCTCATGTTATAGGATGGTTCTCATGTTTGGTTTTAGTAGCATTGAGATATCACATCTCATGCTATCGGAAGGGTCTCAGGTTTGGAAAGGGAAGGATTTGGAGTTCACATGTTATAGGATGGTTCTCAGGTTTGGTTTTAGAAGCATTAAGATATAACATCTCATGCTATAGGAAGGGTCTCAGGTTTGGAATGGGAAGGAGTTGATATCACATCTCATGCTAAAGGAAAGGTCTCAGGTTTGGAAGGGGAAGGATTTGGATCTCACATCTCATGTTTTAGGATGGGTCTCAGGTTTGGTATTAGAAGCATTGAAATATCACATCTCATGGTATAGGAAGGGTCTCAGGTTTGGAAAGGGAATGATTTGGATTTCACATCTCATGTTATAGGATGGTTCTCATGTTTGGTTTTAGAAGCATTGAGATATCACATCTCATGCTATAGGAAGGGTCTCAGGTTTGGAATGGGAAGGAGTTTGATATCACATCTCATGTTATAGGAAGGATCTCAGGTTTGGTATTAGAAGCATTGAGATATCACATCTCATGCTATAGGAAGGGTCTCAGGATTGGAATCGGAAGGATTTGGATATCACATCATACTAAAGGTAGGGTCTCAGGTTTGGTATAAGCATTGAGATATCACATCTCTGCTATCGGAAGGGTCTCAGGATTGGATTGGGAAGGAGTTGGATATCCCTTCTCATGCTATAGGAAGGGTCTCAGGTTGGAATGGGAAGGAGTTGGATATCACCTCTCATGCTATAGGAAGTTTCTCAAGATTGAAATGGGAAGGATTTGGATATCACATCTCTTGCTATAGGAAGGGTCTCAGGTTTTTTATTAGAAACATTGAGATATCACATCTCATGCTATAGGAAGGGTTTCAGGATTGGAATGGGAAGGATTTGGATATCACATCTCATGCTAAAGGAAGGGTCTCAGGTTTGGAAGGGGAAGGATTTGGATATCATATCTCATGCTATATAGGGCGGGTCCCAGGTTTGGTATTAGAAGCATTGAGATATCACATCTCATGGCATAGGAAGGGTCTCAGGATTGGAATGGGAAGGAGTTGGATATCACATCTCATCCAATAGAAAGGGTCTCAGGTTTGGAATGGGAAGGAATTGGATATCACATCATGTTATAGGAAGGATCTCAGGATTGGAATGGGAAGGATTTGGATATCCCTTCTCATGCTATAGGAAGTGTCTCAGGTTGGAATGGGAAGGAGTTGGATATCATATCTCGTTATAGGAAGGGTCTCAGGATTGGAATGGGAAGGATTTGGATATCACATCTCTTGCTATAGGAAGGGTCTCAGGTTTTTTATTAGAAACATTGAGCTATCAAATCTCATGCTATAGGAAGGGTCTCAGGATTGGAATGGGATGGAGTAGGATATCACATCGCAAGCTATCTCGGGATTGGAATGGGAAGGAGTTTGATATCACATCTCAAGCTATAGGAAGGGTCTCAGGTTTGGAAGGGGAAGGATTTGGATCTCACATCTCATGTTTTAGGACGGGTCTCAGGTTTGGTATTAGAAGCATTGAGATATCACATCTCATGGTATAGGAAGGGTCTCAGGATTGGAATGGAAAGGAGTTGGCTATCACATCTCAAGCTATCTCAGGATTGGAATGGGAAGGAGTTTGATATCACATCTCAAGCTATAGGAAGGGTCTCAGGTTTGGAAAGGGAAGGATTTGGATTTCACATCTCATGTTATAGGATGGTTCTCATGTTTGGTTTTAGTAGCATTGAGATATCACATCTCATGCTATCGGAAGGGTCTCAGGTTTGGAAAGGGAAGGATTTGGAGTTCACATGTTATAGGATGGTTCTCAGGTTTGGTTTTAGAAGCATTAAGATATAACATCTCATGCTATAGGAAGGGTCTCAGGTTTGGAATGGGAAGGAGTTGATATCACATCTCATGCTAAAGGAAAGGTCTCAGGTTTGGAAGGGGAAGGATTTGGATCTCACATCTCATGTTTTAGGATGGGTCTCAGGTTTGGTATTAGAAGCATTGAAATATCACATCTCATGGTATAGGAAGGGTCTCAGGTTTGGAAAGGGAATGATTTGGATTTCACATCTCATGTTATAGGATGATTCTCATGTTTGGTTTTAGAAGCATTGAGATATCACATCTCATGCTATAGGAAGGGTCTCAGGTTTGGAATGGGAAGGAGTTTGATATCACATCTCATGTTATAGGAAGGATCTCAGGTTTGGTATTAGAAGCATTGAGATATCACATCTCATGCTATAGGAAGGGTCTCAGGATTGGAATCGGAAGGAGTTGTATATGACATCTCATGTTATAGGAAGGATCTCAGGTTTGGTATTAGAAGCATTGAGATATCACATCTCATGCTATAGGAAGGGTCTCAGGATTGGAATCGGAAGGAGTTGTATTGGAATCTCATGCCATAGGAAGGGTCTCAGGTTTGGTATAAGCATTGAGATATCACATCTCTGCTATCGGAAGGGTCTCAGGATTGGAATGGGAAGGAGTTGGATATCCCATCTCGTTATAGGAAGGGTCTCAGGATTGGTATTAGAAGCATTGAGATATCACATCTCATGCTATAGGAAGGGTCTAAGGTTTGGAAAGGGGAAGGATTTGGGTATCACATCTCATGTTATAGGACCGGTCTCAGGTTTGGTATTAGAAGCATTGAGATATCAAGTCTCATGGTATAGGACGGGTCTCAGAATTGGAATGGGAAGGAGTTGGATATCACCTCTCAAACTATAGGAAGGGTCTCAGGATTGGAATGGGAAGGAGTTTGATATCACATCTCATGCCATGGTATGGGTCTCAGGTTTTGTAGAAGCATTGGGATATCACATCACATGCTATCGGAAGGGTATCGGGATTGGATTTGGAAGGAGTTGGATATCCCATCTCATGCTATAGGCAGGGTCTAAGGTTGGAATGGGAAGGAGTTGGATATCACATCTCATGTTATAGGAAGGGTCTCAGGATTGGAATGGGAAGGACTTGGATATCACATCTCATTCTATAGGAAGGCTCTCAGGGTTGGAAGGGGAAGGAGTTGGATATCACATTTCATGTTAGAGGTAAGATCTCAGGTTTGGTATTAGAGGCATTGAGATATCACATCTCATGCCATCAGAAGGGTCTCAGGATTGGAATGGGAAGGAGTTGGATATCACATCTCATGCTAAAGGGAGGGTCTAAGGTTTGGAAGGGGAAGGATTTGGACATCACATCTCATGTTATAGGAAGAATCTCAGGTTTGGTATTAGAGGCATTGAGATATCACATCTCATGCTATAGGAAGGGTCTCAGGATTGGAATGGGAAGGAGTTGGATATCACATCTCATGCTAAAGGAAGGGTCTCAGTTTTGGTAGAAGCATTGAGATATCACATCTCATGGTATAGGAAGGGTCTCAGGATTGGAATGGGAAGGAGTTGGATATCACATCTCATCCAATAGGAAGGATCTCAGGATTGGAATGGGAAGGATTTGGATGTCACATCTCTTGCTAAAGGAAGGGTCTCAGGTTTTTTATTAGAAACATTGAGATATCACATCTCATGCTATAGGAAGGGTTTCAGGATTGAAATGGGAAGGAGTTGGATATCCCTTCTCATGCTATAGGAAGGGTCTCAGGTTGGAATGGGAAGGAGTTGGATATCACATCTCATGCTATAGGAAGGATCTCAGGTTTGGTATTAGAAGCATTGAGATATCACATCTCATGCTATAGGAAGGGTCTCAGGATTGGAATCGGAAGGAGTTGTATATGACATCTCATGCCATAGGAAGGGTCTCAGGTTTGGTATAAGCATTGAGATATCACATCTCTGCTATCGGAAGGGTCTCAGGATTGGAATGGGAAGGAGTTGGATATCCCATCTCGTTATAGGAAGAGTCTCAGGTTTGGTATTAGAAGCATTGAGATATCACATCTCATGCTATAGGAAGGGTCTAAGGTTTGGAAAGGGGAAGGATTTGGGTATCACATCTCATGTTATAGGACCGGTCTCAGGATTGGAATGGGAAGGACTTGGATATCACATCTCATTCTATAGGAAGGCTCTCAGGGTTGGAAGGGGAAGGAGTTGGATATCACATTTCATGTTAGAGGTAGGATCTCAGGTTTGGTATTAGAGGCATTGAGATATCACATCTCATGCCATCAGAAGGGTCTCAGGATTGGAATGGGAAGGAGTTGGATATCACATCTCATCCAATAGGAAGGGTCTCAGGTTTGGAATGGGAAGGAATTGGATATCACATCATGTTATAGGAAGGATCTCAGGATTGGAATGGGAAGGATTTGGATATCCCTTCACATGCTATAGGAAGTGTCCCAGGTTGGAATGGGAAGGAGTTGGATATCACATCTCGTTATAGGAAGGGTCTCAGGATTGGAATGGGAAGGATTTGGATATCACATCTCTTGCTATAGGAAGGGTCTCAGGTTTTTTATTAGAAACATTGAGCTATCACATCTCATGCTATAGGAAGGGTTTCAGGATTGGAATGGGATGGAGTTGGATATCACATCTCAAGCTATCTCGGGATTAGAATGTGATGGAGTTTGATATCACATCTCAAGCTATAGGAAGGGTCTCAGGTTTGGAAGGGGAAGGATTTGGATCTCACATCTCATGTTTTAGGACGCGTCTCAGGTTTGGTATTAGAAGCATTGAGACATCACATCTCATGGTATAGGAAGGGTCTCAGGATTGGAATGGGAAGGAGTTTGATATCACATCTCAAGCTATAGGAAGGGTCTCAGGTTTGGAAAGGGAAGGATTTGGATTTCACATCTCATGTTATAGGATGGTTCTCATGTTTGGTTTTAGTAGCATTGAGATATCACATCTCATGCTATCGGAAGGGTCTCAGGTTTGGAAAGGGAAGGATTTGCAGTTCACATGTTATAGGAAGGTTCTCAGGTTTCGTTTTAGAAGAATTAAGATATAACATCTCATGCTATAGGAAGGGTCTCAGGTTTGGAATGGGAAGGAGTTGATATCACATCTCATGCTAAAGGAAAGGTCTCAGGTTTGGAAGGGGAAGGATTTGGATCTCACATCTCATGTTTTAGGACGGGTCTCAGGTTTGGTATTAGAAGCATTGAAATATCACATCCCATGGTATAGGAAGGGTCTCAGGATTGGAATGGGAAGGATTTGGATATCACATCTCATGCCATAGGATGGGTCATCAGGTTTGGTATAAGCATTGAGATATCACATCTCTGCTATCGGAAGGGTCTCAGGATAGGAATGGGAAGGACTTAGATATCACATCTCATACTATAGGGAGGTTCTCAGTTTTGATGTTAGAAGCATTGAGCTATCACATCTCATGCTATCGGAAGGGTCTCAGGATTGGAATGGGATGGAGTTGGATATCACATCTCAAGCTATCTCGGGATTAGAATGTGATGGAGTTTGATATCACATCTCAAGCTATAGGAAGGGTCTCAGGTTTGGAAGGGGAAGGATTTGGATCTCACATCTCATGTTTTAGGACCCGTCTCAGGTTTGGTATTAGAAGCATTGAGACATCACATCTCATGGTATAGGAAGGGTCTCAGGATTGGAATGGGAAGGAGTTTGATATCACATCTCAAGCTATAGGAAGGGTCTCAGGTTTGGAAGGGGAAGGATTTGGATCTCACATCTCATGTTTTAGGACGGGTCTCAGGTTTGGTATTAGAAGCATTGAGATATCACATCTCATGGTATAGGAAGGGTCTCAGGATTGGAATGGGAAGGAGTTTGAAATCACATCTCAAGCTATAGGAAGGGTCTCAGGTTTGGAAAGGGAAGGATTTGGATTTCACATCTCATGTTATAGGATGGTTCTCATGTTTGGTTTTAGTAGCATTGAGATATCACATCTCATGCTATCGGAAGGGTCTCAGGTTTGGAAAGGGAAGGATTTGGAGTTCACATGTTATAGGAAGGTTCTCAGGTTTCGTTTTAGAAGAATTAAGATATAACATCTCATGCTATAGGAAGGGTCTCAGGTTTGGAATGGGAAGGAGTTGATATCACATCTCATGCTAAAGGAAAGGTCTCAGGTTTGGAAGGGGAAGGATTTGGATCTCACATCTCATGTTTTAGGACGGGTCTCAGGTTTGGTATTAGAAGCATTGAAATATCACATCTCATGGTATAGGAAGGGTCTCAGGATTGGAATGGGAAGGAGTTGGATAACACATTGAATGGGAAGGAGTTTGATATCACATCTCAAGCTATAGGAAGGGTCTCAGGTTTGGAAAGGGAATGATTTGGATTTCACATCTCATGTTATAGGATGGTTCTCATGTTTGGTTTTAGAAGCATTGAGATATCACATCTCATGCTATCGGAAGGGTCTCAGGTTTGGAATGGGAAGGAGTTTGATATCACATCTCATGTTATAGGAAGGATCTCAGGTTTGGTATTAGAAGCATTGAGATATCACATCTCATGCTATAGGAAGGGTCTCAGGATTGGAATCGGAAGGAGTTGTATATGACATCTCATGCCATAGGAAGGGTCTCAGGTTTGGTATTAGAAGCATTGAGATATCACATCTCATGCTATAGGAAGGGTCTAAGGTTTGGAAAGGGGAAGGATTTGGGTATCACATCTCATGTTATAGGACCAGTCTCAGTTTTGGTTTTAGAAGCATTGAGATATCAAATCTCATGGTATAGGTCGGGTCTCAGAATTGGAATGGGAAGGAGTTTAATATCACATCTAATGCCATGGTATGGGTCTCAGGTTTTGTAGAAGCATTGGGATATCACATCACATGCTATAGGCAGGGTCTAAGGTTGGAATGGGAAGGAGTTGGATATCACATCTCATGTTATAGGAAGGGTCTCAGGATTGGAATGGGAAGGACTTGGATATCACATCTCATTCTATAGGAAGGCTCTCAGGGTTGGAAGGGGAAGGAGTTGGATATCACATTTCATGTTAGAGGTAGGATCTCAGGTTTGGTATTAGAGGCATTGAGATATCACATCTCATCCCATCAGAAGGGTCTCAGGATTGGAATGGGAAGGAGTTGGATATCACATCTCATGCTAAAGGGAGGGTCTAAGGTTTGGAAGGGGAAGGATTTAGACATACCATCTCATGTTATAGGAAGGATCTCAGGTTTGGTATTAGAAGCATTGAGATATCACATCTCATGCTATCCGAAGGGTCTCAGGTTTGGTATAAGCATTGAGATATCACATCTCTGTTATCGGAAGGGTCTCAGGATTGGAATGGGGAAGGATTTGGGTATCACATCTCATGTTATAGGACCGGTCTCAGGTTTGGTATTAGAAGCATTGAGATATCAAATCTCATGGTATAGGTCGGGTCTCAGAATTGGAATGGGAAGGAGTTGGATATCACATCTCAAGCTATAGAAAGGGTCTCAGGATTGGAATGGGAAGGAGTTTGATATCACATCTCATGCCATGGTATGGGTCTCAGGTTTTGTAGAAGCATTGGGATATCGCATCACATGCTATAGGCAGGGTCTAAGGTTGGAATGGGAAGGAGTTGGATATCACATCTCATGTTATAGGAAGGGTCTCAGGATTGGAATGGGAAGGACTTGGATATCACATCTCATTCTATAGGAAGGCTCTCAGGGTTGGAAGGGGAAGGAGTTGGATATCACATTTCATGTTATAGGAAGGATCTCAGGTTTGGTATTAGAGGCATTGAGATATCACATCTCATGCCATCAGAAGGGTCTCAGGATTGGAATGGGAAGGAGTTGGATATCACATCTCATGCTAAAGGGAGGGTCTAAGGTTTGGAAGGGGAAGGATTTGGACATCACATCTCATGTTATAGGAAGGATCTCAGGTTTGGTATTAGAAGCATTGAGATATCACATCTCATGCTATCCGAAGGGTCTCAGGTTTGGTATAAGCATTGAGATATCACATCTCTGTTATCGGAAGGGTCTCAGGATTGGAATGGGAAGGACTTGGATATCACAATTCATGTTATAGGAAGGGTCTCAGGTTTGGTATTAGAAGCATTGAGATATCACATCTCATGCTATAGGAAGGGTCTCAGGATTGGAATGGGAAGGACTTGGATATCACATCTCATGTTATAGGAAGGGTCTCAGGTTTGGTATTAGAAGCATTGAGATATCACATCTCATGCTATAGGAAGGGTCTCAGGAATGGAATGGGAAGGGCTTGGATATCACATCTCATGATACAGGAAGGGTCTAAGGTTTGGAAAGGGAATGATTTGGATATCACATCTCATGTTATTGGACCGGTCTCAGGTTTGGTATTAGAAGCATTGAGATATCAAGTCTCATGGTATAGGACGGGAGTTTGATATCACATCTCATGCCATGGTATGGGTCTCAGGTTTTGTAGAAGCATTGGGATATCACATCTCATGCTATCGGAAGGGTATCAGGATTGGATTTGGAAGGAGTTGGATATCCCATCTCATGCTATAGGAAGGGTCTCAGGATTGGAATGGGAAAGACTTGGATATCACATCTCATGTTGTAGGAAGGCTCTCAGGTTTGGAAAGGGAAGGAGTTGGATATCACATTTCATGTTAGAGGTAGGATCTCAGGTTTGGTATTAGAGGCATTGAGATATCACTTCTCATGCTATCATAAGGGTATCAGGATTGGAATGGGAAGGAGTTGGATATCACATCGCATGCTAAAGGGAGGGTCTCAGGTTTGGAAGGGGAAGGATTTGGATATCACATCTTATGTTATAGGAAGGATCTCAGGTTTGGTATTAGAAGCATTGAGATATCACATCTCATGCTATCAGAAGGATCTCAGGTTTGGTATTAGAAGCATTGAGATATCACATCTCATGCTATAGGAAGGGTCTCAGGATTGGAATGGGAAGGAGTTGGATATCACATCTCATGTTATAGGAAGGATCTCAGGTTTGGTATTAGAAGCATATAGATATCATATCTCATGCTATAGGAAGGGTCTCATGATTGGAATGGGAAGGAGTTGGATATCACATCTTATGCTAAAGGAAGGGTCTCAGTTTTGGTAGAAGCATTGCGATATCACATCTCATGCTATAGGAAGGGTCTCAGGATTGGAATCGGAAGGAGTTGGATATCACGTCTCATGTTATAGGAAGGGTCTCAGGATTGGAATGGGAAGGAGTTGGATATCACATCTCGAGCTATAGGAAGGGTCTCAGGTTTGGGAAGGGAAGGATTGGGATTTCACATCTCGTTATAGGATGGTTCTCAGGTTTATTTTTAGAAGCATTGAGATATCAAATCTCATGCTATTGGAAGGGTCTCAGGTTTGGAATGGGAAGGAGTTGGATATCACATCTCATGTTATAGGAAGGATTTCAGGTTTGGTATTAGAAGCATTGAGATATCACATATCATGCTATAGGAGGAGTCTCAGGATTGGAATGGGAACGAGTTGGATATCACATCTCATGTTATAGGAAGGGTCTCAGGATTGGAATGGCAAGGAGTTGGATATCACATCTCATGCTATAGGGAGGGTCTCAGGTTTGATATTAGAAGCATTGAAATATCACATCTCATGCTATCGGAAGGGTCTCAGGATTGGAATGGAAGGAGTTGGATATCACATATGCTAAAGGAAAGGTTTCAGGTTTGGAAGGGGAAGGATTTGGATCTCACATCTCATTTTTCAGTACGGGTCTCAGGTTTGGTATTAGAAGCGTGGAGATATCACATCTCATGGTATAATAAGGGTCTCAGGATTGGAATGGGAAGGAGTTGGATATCACATCTCAAGCTATCTCAGGATTGGAATGGGAAGGAGTTTGATATCACATCTCGAGCTATAGGAAGGGTCTCAGGTTTGGGAAGGGAAGGATTGGGATTTCACATCTCGTTATAGGATGGTTCTCATGTTTGTTTTTAGAAGCATTGAGATATCAAATCTCCTGCTATTGGAAGGGTCTCAGGTTTGGAATGGGAAGGAGTTGGATATCACATCTCATGTTATAGGAAGGATCTCAGGTTTGGTATTAGAAGCATTGAGATATCACATCTCATGCTATAGGAAGGGTCTCAGGATAGGAATGTGAAGGATTTGGATATCACATCATACTAAAGGTAGGGTCTCAGGTTTGGTATAAGCATTGAGATATCACATCTCTGCTATCGGAAGGGTCTCAGGATTGGATTGGGAAGGAGTTGGATATCCCTTCTCATGCTATAGGAAGGGTCTCAGGTTGGAATGGGAAGGAGTTGGATATCACCTCTCATGCTATAGGAAGTTTCTCAAGATTGAAATAGGAAGGATTTGGATATCACATCTCTTGCTATAGGAAGGGTCTCAGGTTTTTTATTAGAAACATTGAGATATCACATCTCATGCTATAGGAAGGGTTTCAGGATTGGAATGGGAAGGATTTGGATATCACATCTCATGCTAAAGGAAGGGTCTCAGGTTTGGAAGGGGAAGGATTTGGATATCATATCTCATGCTATATAGGGCGGGTCCCAGGTTTGGTATTAGAAGCATTGAGATATCACATCTCATGGCATAGGAAGGGTCTCAGGATTGGAATGGGAAGGAGTTGGATATCACATCTCATCCAATAGAAAGGGTCTCAGGTTTGGAATGGGAAGGAATTGGATATTACATCATGTTATAGGAAGGATCTCAGGATTGGAATGGGAAGGACTTGGATATCACATCTCATGTTATAGGAAGGGTCTCAGGTTTGGTATTAGAAGCATTGAGATATCACATCTCATGCTATAGGAAGGGTCTCAGGAATGGAATGGGAAGGGCTTGGATATCACATCTCATGATACAGGAAGGGTCTAAGGTTTGGAAAGGGAAGGATTTGGATATCACATCTCATGTTATTGGACCGGTCTCAGGTTTGGTATTAGAAGCATTGAGATATCAAGTCTCATGGTATAGGACGGGAGTTTGATATCACATCTCATGCCATGGTATGGGTCTCAGGTTTTGTAGAAGCATTGGGATATCACATCCCATGCTATCGGAAGGGTATCAGGATTGGATTTGGAAGGAGTTGGATATCCCATCTCATGCTATAGGAAGGGTCTCAGGATTGGAATGGGAAAGACTTGGATATCACATCTCATGTTGTAGGAAGGCTCTCAGGTTTGGAAAGGGAAGGAGTTGGATATCACATTTCATGTTAGAGGTAGGATCTCAGGTTTGGTATTAGAGGCATTGAGATATCACTTCTCATGCTATCATAAGGGTATCAGGATTGGAATGGGAAGGAGTTGGATATCACATCGCATGCTAAAGGGAGGGTCTCAGGTTTGGAAGGGGAAGGATTTGGATATCACATCTTATGTTATAGGAAGGATCTCAGGTTTGGTATTAGAAGCATTGAGATATCACATCTCATGCTATCAGAAGGATCTCAGGTTTGGTATTAGAAGCATTGAGATATCACATCTCATGCTATAGGAAGGGTCTCAGGATTGGAATGGGAAGGAGTTGGATATCACATCTCATGTTATAGGAAGGATCTCAGGTTTGGTATTAGAAGCATATAGATATCATATCTCATGCTATAGGAAGGGTCTCATGATTGGAATGGGAAGGAGTTGGATATCACATCTTATGCTAAAGGAAGGGTCTCAGTTTTGGTAGAAGCATTGCGATATCACATCTCATGCTATAGGAAGGGTCTCAGGATTGGAATCGGAAGGAGTTGGATATCACGTCTCATGTTATAGGAAGGGTCTCAGGATTGGAATGGGAAGGAGTTGGATATCACATCTCGAGCTATAGGAAGGGTCTCAGGTTTGGGAAGGGAAGGATTGGGATTTCACATCTCGTTATAGGATGGTTCTCAGGTTTGTTTTTAGAAGCATTGAGATATCAAATCTCATGCTATTGGAAGGGTCTCAGGTTTGCAATGGGAAGGAGTTGGATATCACATCTCATGTTATAGGAAGGATTTCAGGTTTGGTATTAGAAGCATTGAGATATCACATATCATGCTATAGGAGGAGTCTCAGGATTGGAATGGGAACGAGTTGGATATCACATCTCATGTTATAGGAAGGGTCTCAGGATTGGAATGGCAAGGAGTTGGATATCACATCTCATGCTATAGGGAGGGTCTCAGGTTTGATATTAGAAGCATTGAAATATCACATCTCATGCTATCGGAAGGGTCTCAGGATTGGAATGGAAGGAGTTGGATATCACATATGCTAAAGGAAAGGTTTCAGGTTTGGAAGGGGAAGGATTTGGATCTCACATCTCATTTTTCAGTACGGGTCTCAGGTTTGGTATTAGAAGCGTGGAGATATCACATCTCATGGTATAATAAGGGTCTCAGGATTGGAATGGGAAGGGGTTGGATATCACATCTCAAGCTATCTCAGGATTGGAATGGGAAGGAGTTTGATATCACATCTCGAGCTATAGGAAGGGTCTCAGGTTTGGGAAGGGAAGGATTGGGATTTCACATCTCGTTATAGGATGGTTCTCATGTTTGTTTTTAGAAGCATTGAGATATCAAATCTCATGCTATTGGAAGGGTCTCAGGTTTGGAATGGGAAGGAGTTGGATATCACATCTCATGTTATAGGAAGGATCTCAGGTTTGGTATTAGAAGCATTGAGATATCACATCTCATGCTATAGGAAGGGTCTCAGGATAGGAATGTGAAGGATTTGGATATCACATCATACTAAAGGTAGGGTCTCAGGTTTGGTATAAGCATTGAGATATCACATCTCTGCTATCGGAAGGGTCTCAGGATTGGATTGGGAAGGAGTTGGATATCCCTTCTCATGCTATAGGAAGGGTCTCAGGTTGGAATGGGAAGGAGTTGGATATCACCTCTCATGCTATAGGAAGTTTCTCAAGATTGAAATGGGAAGGATTTGGATATCACATCTCTTGCTATAGGAAGGGTCTCAGGTTTTTTATTAGAAACATTGAGATATCACATCTCATGCTATAGGAAGGGTTTCAGGATTGGAATGGGAAGGATTTGGATATCACATCTCATGCTAAAGGAAGGGTCTCAGGTTTGGAAGGGGAAGGATTTGGATATCATATCTCATGCTATATAGGGCGGGTCCCAGGTTTGGTATTAGAAGCATTGAGATATCACATCTCATGGCATAGGAAGGGTCTCAGGATTGGAATGGGAAGGAGTTGGATATCACATCTCATCCAATAGAAAGGGTCTCAGGTTTGGAATGGGAAGGAATTGGATATTACATCATGTTATAGGAAGGATCTCAGGATTGGAATGGGAAGGATTTGGATATCCCTTCTCATGCTATAGGAAGTGTCTCAGGTTGGAATGGGAAGGAGTTGGATATCATATCTCGTTATAGGAAGGGTCTCAGGATTGGAATGGGAAGGATTTGGATATCACATCTCTTGCTATAGGAAGGGTCTCAGGTTTTTTTATTAGAAACATTGAGCTATCACATCTCATGCTATAGGAAGGGTCTCAGGATTGGAATGGGATGGAGTAGGATATCACATCGCAAGCTATCTCGGGATTGGAATGGGAAGGAGTTTGATATCACATCTCAAGCTATAGGAAGGGTCTCAGGTTTGGAAGGGGAAGGATTTGGATCTCACATCTCATGTTTTAGGACGGGTCTCAGGTTTGGTATTAGAAGCATTGAGATATCACATCTCATGGTATAGGAAGGGTCTCAGGATTGGAATGGAAAGGAGTTGGCTATCACATCTCAAGCTATCTCAGGATTGGAATGGGAAGGAGTTTGATATCACATCTCAAGCTATAGGAAGGGTCTCAGGTTTGGAAAGGGAAGGATTTGGATTTCACATCTCATGTTATAGGATGGTTCTCATGTTTGGTTTTAGTAGCATTGAGATATCACATCTCATGCTATCGGAAGGGTCTCAGGTTTGGAAAGGGAAGGATTTGGAGTTCACATGTTATAGGATGGTTCTCAGGTTTGGTTTTAGAAGCATTAAGATATAACATCTCATGCTATAGGAAGGGTCTCAGGTTTGGAATGGGAAGGAGTTGATATCACATCTCATGCTAAAGGAAAGGTCTCAGGTTTGGAAGGGGAAGGATTTGGATCTCACATCTCATGTTATAGGATGGTTCTCATGTTTGGTTTTAGAAGCATTGAGATATCACATCTCATGCTATAGGAAGGGTCTCAGGTTTGGAATGGGAAGGAGTTTGATATCACATCTCATGTTATAGGAAGGATCTCAGGTTTGGTATTAGAAGCATTGAGATATCACATCTCATGCTATAGGAAGGGTCTCAGGATTGGAATCGGAAGGAGTTTGATATCACATCTCATGTTATAGGAAGGATCTCAGGTTTGGTATTAGAAGCATTGAGATATCACATCTCATGCTATAGGAAGGGTCTCAGGATTGGAATCGGAAGGATTTGGATATCACATCATACTAAAGGTAGGGTCTCAGGTTTGGTATTAGAAGCATTGAAATATCACATCTCATGGTATAGGAAGGGTCTCAGGTTTGGAAAGGGAATGATTTGGATTTCACATCTCATGTTATAGGATGGTTCTCATGTTTGGTTTTAGAAGCATTGAGATATCACATCTCATGCTATAGGAAGGGTCTCAGGTTTGGAATGGGAAGGAGTTTGATATCACATCTCATGTTATAGGAAGGATCTCAGGTTTGGTATTAGAAGCATTGAGATATCACATCTCATGCTATAGGAAGGGTCTCAGGATTGGAATCGGAAGGATTTGGATATCACATCATACTAAAGGTAGGGTCTCAGGTTTGGTATAAGCATTGAGATATCACATCTCTGCTATCGGAAGGGTCTCAGGATTGGATTGGGAAGGAGTTGGATATCCCTTCTCATGCTATAGGAAGGGTCTCAGGTTGGAATGGGAAGGAGTTGGATATCACCTCTCATGCTATAGGAAGTTTCTCAAGATTGAAATGGGAAGGATTTGGATATCACATCTCTTGCTATAGGAAGGGTCTCAGGTTTTTTATTAGAAACATTGAGATATCACATCTCATGCTATAGGAAGGGTTTCAGGATTGGAATGGGAAGGATTTGGATATCACATCTCATGCTAAAGGAAGGGTCTCAGGTTTGGAAGGGGAAGGATTTGGATATCATATCTCATGCTATATAGGGCGGGTCCCAGGTTTGGTATTAGAAGCATTGAGATATCACATCTCATGGCATAGGAAGGGTCTCAGGATTGGAATGGGAAGGAGTTGGATATCACATCTCATCCAATAGAAAGGGTCTCAGGTTTGGAATGGGAAGGAATTGGATATTACATCATGTTATAGGAAGGATCTCAGGATTGGAATGGGAAGGATTTGGATATCCCTTCTCATGCTATAGGAAGTGTCTCAGGTTGGAATGGGAAGGAGTTGGATATCATATCTCGTTATAGGAAGGGTCTCAGGATTGGAATGGGAAGGATTTGGATATCACATCTCTTGCTATAGGAAGGGTCTCAGGATTGGAATGGGATGGAGTAGGATATCACATCGCAAGCTATCTCGGATTGGAATGGGAAGGAGTTTGATATCACATCTCAAGCTATAGGAAGGGTCTCAGGTTTGGAAGGGGAAGGATTTGGATCTCACATCTCATGTTTTAGGACGGGTCTCAGGTTTGGTATTAGAAGCATTGAGATATCACATCTCATGGTATAGGAAGGGTCTCAGGATTGGAATGGAAAGGAGTTGGCTATCACATCTCAAGCTATCTCAGGATTGGAATGGGAAGGAGTTTGATATCACATCTCAAGCTATAGGAAGGGTCTCAGGTTTGGAAAGGGAAGGATTTGGATTTCACATCTCATGTTATAGGATGGTTCTCATGTTTGGTTTTAGTAGCATTGAGATATCACATCTCATGCTATCGGAAGGGTCTCAGGTTTGGAAAGGGAAGGATTTGGAGTTCACATGTTATAGGATGGTTCTCAGGTTTGGTTTTAGAAGCATTAAGATATAACATCTCATGCTATAGGAAGGGTCTCAGGTTTGGAATGGGAAGGAGTTGATATCACATCTCATGCTAAAGGAAAGGTCTCAGGTTTGGAAGGGGAAGGATTTGGATCTCACATCTCATGTTTTAGGATGGGTCTCAGGTTTGGTATTAGAAGCATTGAAATATCACATCTCATGGTATAGGAAGGGTCTCAGGTTTGGAAAGGGAATGATTTGGATTTCACATCTCATGTTATAGGATGGTTCTCATGTTTGGTTTTAGAAGCATTGAGATATCACATCTCATGCTATAGGAAGGGTCTCAGGTTTGGAATGGGAAGGAGTTTGATATCACATCTCATGTTATAGGAAGGATCTCAGGTTTGGTATTAGAAGCATTGAGATATCACATCTCATGCTATAGGAAGGGTCTCAGGATTGGAATCGGAAGGATTTGGATATCACATCATACTAAAGGTAGGGTCTCAGGTTTGGTATAAGCATTGAGATATCACATCTCATGGTATAGGAAGGGTCTCAGGTTTGGAATGGGAAGGATTTGGATATCACATCTCATGCTAAAGGAAGGGTCTCAGGTTTGGAAGGGGAAGGATTTGGATATCATATCTCATGCTATATAGGGCGGGTCCCAGGTTTGGTATTAGAAGCATTGAGATATCACATCTCATGGCATAGGAAGGGTCTCAGGATTGGAATGGGAAGGAGTTGGATATCACATCTCATCCAATAGAAAGGGTCTCAGGTTTGGAATGGGAAGGAATTGGATATTACATCATGTTATAGGAAGGATCTCAGGATTGGAATGGGAAGGATTTGGATATCCCTTCTCATGCTATAGGAAGTGTCTCAGGTTGGAATGGGAAGGAGTTGGATATCATATCTCGTTATAGGAAGGGTCTCAGGATTGGAATGGGAAGGATTTGGATATCACATCTCTTGCTATAGGAAGGGTCTCAGGTTTTTTATTAGAAACATTGAGCTATCACATCTCATGCTATAGGAAGGGTCTCAGGATTGGAATGGGATGGAGTAGGATATCACATCGCAAGCTATCTCGGATTGGAATGGGAAGGAGTTTGATATCACATCTCAAGCTATAGGAAGGGTCTCAGGTTTGGAAGGGGAAGGATTTGGATCTCACATCTCATGTTTTAGGACGGGTCTCAGGTTTGGTATTAGAAGCATTGAGATATCACATCTCATGGTATAGGAAGGGTCTCAGGATTGGAATGGAAAGGAGTTGGCTATCACATCTCAAGCTATCTCAGGATTGGAATGGGAAGGAGTTTGATATCACATCTCAAGCTATAGGAAGGGTCTCAGGTTTGGAAAGGGAAGGATTTGGATTTCACATCTCATGTTATAGGATGGTTCTCATGTTTGGTTTTAGTAGCATTGAGATATCACATCTCATGCTATCGGAAGGGTCTCAGGTTTGGAAAGGGAAGGATTTGGAGTTCACATGTTATAGGATGGTTCTCAGGTTTGGTTTTAGAAGCATTAAGATATAACATCTCATGCTATAGGAAGGGTCTCAGGTTTGGAATGGGAAGGAGTTGATATCACATCTCATGCTAAAGGAAAGGTCTCAGGTTTGGAAGGGGAAGGATTTGGATCTCACATCTCATGTTTTAGGATGGGTCTCAGGTTTGGTATTAGAAGCATTGAAATATCACATCTCATGGTATAGGAAGGGTCTCAGGTTTGGAAAGGGAATGATTTGGATTTCACATCTCATGTTATAGGATGGTTCTCATGTTTGGTTTTAGAAGCATTGAGATATCACATCTCATGCTATAGGAAGGGTCTCAGGTTTGGAATGGGAAGGAGTTTGATATCACATCTCATGTTATAGGAAGGATCTCAGGTTTGGTATTAGAAGCATTGAGATATCACATCTCATGCTATAGGAAGGGTCTCAGGATTGGAATCGGAAGGATTTGGATATCACATCATACTAAAGGTAGGGTCTCAGGTTTGGTATAAGCATTGAGATATCACATCTCTGCTATCGGAAGGGTCTCAGGATTGGATTGGGAAGGAGTTGGATATCCCTTCTCATGCTATAGGAAGGGTCTCAGGTTGGAATGGGAAGGAGTTGGATATCACCTCTCATGCTATAGGAAGTTTCTCAAGATTGAAATGGGAAGGATTTGGATATCACATCTCTTGCTATAGGAAGGGTCTCAGGTTTTTTATTAGAAACATTGAGATATCACATCTCATGCTATAGGAAGGGTTTCAGGATTGGAATGGGAAGGATTTGGATATCACATCTCATGCTAAAGGAAGGGTCTCAGGTTTGGAAGGGGAAGGATTTGGATATCATATCTCATGCTATATAGGGCGGGTCCCAGGTTTGGTATTAGAAGCATTGAGATATCACATCTCATGGCATAGGAAGGGTCTCAGGATTGGAATGGGAAGGAGTTGGATATCACATCTCATCCAATAGAAAGGGTCTCAGGTTTGGAATGGGAAGGAATTGGATATCACATCATGTTATAGGAAGGATCTCAGGATTGGAATGGGAAGGATTTGGATATCCCTTCTCATGCTATAGGAAGTGTCTCAGGTTGGAATGGGAAGGAGTTGGATATCATATCTCGTTATAGGAAGGGTCTCAGGATTGGAATGGGAAGGATTTGGATATCACATCTCTTGCTATAGGAAGGGTCTCAGGTTTTTTATTAGAAACATTGAGCTATCACATCTCATGCTATAGGAAGGGTCTCAGGATTGGAATGGGATGGAGTAGGATATCACATCGCAAGCTATCTCGGGATTGGAATGGGAAGGAGTTTGATATCACATCTCAAGCTATAGGAAGGGTCTCAGGTTTGGAAGGGGAAGGATTTGGATCTCACATCTCATGTTTTAGGACGGGTCTCAGGTTTGGTATTAGAAGCATTGAGATATCACATCTCATGGTATAGGAAGGGTCTCAGGATTGGAATGGAAAGGAGTTGGCTATCACATCTCAAGCTATCTCAGGATTGGAATGGGAAGGAGTTTGATATCACATCTCAAGCTATAGGAAGGGTCTCAGGTTTGGAAAGGGAAGGATTTGGATTTCACATCTCATGTTATAGGATGGTTCTCATGTTTGGTTTTAGTAGCATTGAGATATCACATCTCATGCTATCGGAAGGGTCTCAGGTTTGGAAAGGGAAGGATTTGGAGTTCACATGTTATAGGATGGTTCTCAGGTTTGGTTTTAGAAGCATTAAGATATAACATCTCATGCTATAGGAAGGGTCTCAGGTTTGGAATGGGAAGGAGTTGATATCACATCTCATGCTAAAGGAAAGGTCTCAGGTTTGGAAGGGGAAGGATTTGGATCTCACATCTCATGTTTTAGGATGGGTCTCAGGTTTGGTATTAGAAGCATTGAAATATCACATCTCATGGTATAGGAAGGGTCTCAGGTTTGGAAAGGGAATGATTTGGATTTCACATCTCATGTTATAGGATGATTCTCATGTTTGGTTTTAGAAGCATTGAGATATCACATCTCATGCTATAGGAAGGGTCTCAGGTTTGGAATGGGAAGGAGTTTGATATCACATCTCATGTTATAGGAAGGATCTCAGGTTTGGTATTAGAAGCATTGAGATATCACATCTCATGCTATAGGAAGGGTCTCAGGATTGGAATCGGAAGGAGTTGTATATGACATCTCATGTTATAGGAAGGATCTCAGGTTTGGTATTAGAAGCATTGAGATATCACATCTCATGCTATAGGAAGGGTCTCAGGATTGGAATCGGAAGGAGTTGTATTGGAATCTCATGCCATAGGAAGGGTCTCAGGTTTGGTATAAGCATTGAGATATCACATCTCTGCTATCGGAAGGGTCTCAGGATTGGAATGGGAAGGAGTTGGATATCCCATCTCGTTATAGGAAGGGTCTCAGGATTGGTATTAGAAGCATTGAGATATCACATCTCATGCTATAGGAAGGGTCTAAGGTTTGGAAAGGGGAAGGATTTGGGTATCACATCTCATGTTATAGGACCGGTCTCAGGTTTGGTATTAGAAGCATTGAGATATCAAGTCTCATGGTATAGGACGGGTCTCAGAATTGGAATGGGAAGGAGTTGGATATCACCTCTCAAACTATAGGAAGGGTCTCAGGATTGGAATGGGAAGGAGTTTGATATCACATCTCATGCCATGGTATGGGTCTCACGTTTTGTAGAAGCATTGGGATATCACATCACATGCTATCGGAAGGGTATCGGGATTGGATTTGGAAGGAGTTGGATATCCCATCTCATGCTATAGGCAGGGTCTAAGGTTGGAATGGGAAGGAGTTGGATATCACATCTCATGTTATAGGAAGGGTCTCAGGATTGGAATGGGAAGGACTTGGATATCACATCTCATTCTATAGGAAGGCTCTCAGGGTTGGAAGGGGAAGGAGTTGGATATCACATTTCATGTTAGAGGTAAGATCTCAGGTTTGGTATTAGAGGCATTGAGATATCACATCTCATGCCATCAGAAGGGTCTCAGGATTGGAATGGGAAGGAGTTGGATATCACATCTCATGCTAAAGGGAGGGTCTAAGGTTTGGAAGGGGAAGGATTTGGACATCACATCTCATGTTATAGGAAGAATCTCAGGTTTGGTATTAGAGGCATTGAGATATCACATCTCATGCTATAGGAAGGGTCTCAGGATTGGAATGGGAAGGAGTTGGATATCACATCTCATGCTAAAGGAAGGGTCTCAGTTTTGGTAGAAGCATTGAGATATCACATCTCATGGTATAGGAAGGGTCTCAGGATTGGAATGGGAAGGAGTTGGATATCACATCTCATCCAATAGGAAGGATCTCAGGATTGGAATGGGAAGGATTTGGATGTCACATCTCTTGCTAAAGGAAGGGTCTCAGGTTTTTTATTAGAAACATTGAGATATCACATCTCATGCTATAGGAAGGGTTTCAGGATTGAAATGGGAAGGAGTTGGATATCCCTTCTCATGCTATAGGAAGGGTCTCAGGTTGGAATGGGAAGGAGTTGGATATCACATCTCATGTTATAGGAAGGGTCTCAGTATTTGAATGGGAAGGATTTGGATATCACATCTCATGCTAAAGGAAGGGTCTCAGGTTTGGAAGGGGAAGGATTTAGTTTAGTTTAGTTTAATTTATTATTTGTATAGCGCCGCCTGGCCCTGGGGCATCCAGGCGCTTGAGATGAATACAACAAGATTAATACAACAGTACAATATAATAAAATATGGTCTTAGGGGACCAGTAACAGAGATTGAGGGAGTTGTCAATCAGTTTCAATTACAGATAGTTACATATATGGTATAGCATGGTCAAGGTGGATGAGAGCAATACATTTGGGACATTATCACGCAGTTAGAGGTAATGTACAGACCGATATACATATTTACAAATTTACAGTCTTGGTGCATGCTAGTAAGGTAGGGCTAGGTAGTTTACGTTTCTTTGGATAGAAGCCATGTTTTGGTGTTGTGTCTAAATCTGTGAAAGGACGGTTCTGATCTCAGCTCGAGTGGAAGTGAATTCCAGAGTTTGGAGGCAAGCACGGGGAAGCTAGAGCCACCTGCTTTTTGGAGCTTAAATCTTGGGATATTTAAGCAGTGTGTTTGAGCTGATCTGGTAGGGCACGCTGGGGTGTGGTGAGTGAGGTTGTCGGATAGGTATCTGGGTGCTTGGTTAGCTAGGCATTTGTGTGTGAGTGAGATGGTTTTATATTCAATTCTTTGTGGTATGGATAGCCAATGGCAGGAGCGTCTGGCGTCCGAAATGTGTTCACGTTTAGGTATGTTCAGGGCTGCTCGCAAGGCGTTGTTTTGTACGACTTGTAGTTTGTTAATGTTTTTCTGACTGGTGCCCAAGTATAGGGCATTGCAGTAGTCGACTTTGGAGAGGACTAGCGCTCTGGCTAAGGTGGTGCAGTTGGATGGTGAGAGGTAAGGTCTGCTGGCATTGATGAGCTTACAGGTGTAAGCAGTGGCGGATGAGATGGAATTGATCTGTCTTGTCAGTGTGAGGGAGGAGTCGAGGTAGATTCCTAGGGTTTTGACGCTGTTAGAGACGATGATGTTATTGCCGTCTATAGTGAATGCCTGATAGAGTTTGTCGAGTTTATTAAGTCTGGGTTGGGAACCTAGGAGAAGAAGCTCGGTCTTGTCGTCATTGAGGCATAGGCCATGCTTGGCCATCCATTCTTGGATAATGGAGTAAATGTTGTTGAGAGCAGTGAGGTCGGTGGAGTAGTCGCCTGTTAAAGGGATCAGTATTTGGGTGTCATCTGCGTAGTTGGTGTAGATGACACCCAAGCGGTCCAATATGTCAAAGAGGGGTTTCGTGAACACATTGTATAGAGTGGGGGAGACCCAGGAGCCCTGGGGGACACCGCAAGTGACTGGGGCTGGGTTGGCAGAGGCTGTGGGTGCGAAGACTCTCATGGATCTGTTGTTAAGGAAGGATTGGATCCATGCGTTGGCATTATCTGAGAATTTGGCTGCTGAGGATAGATGTTTGCAGAGGATGTCGTGGTTGACCAGGTCGAAGGCGGCCGATAAGTCAAGAAGGAGAAGGAGGACCAGTTTGCCATTGTCTTTAATGTTGTCCATCTGTGTCTTAAGGTCAATCAGGGCGGTCTCAGTGCCGTGTTTGGGGCGGAATCCTGATTGTCTGAGTCCCAGTAAGTTATTTTTCTCAAGGTGGTTCTGTATCTGGAGATAGGCAGCTCTGTCAAGGATTTTTAGTAGGAAGGGTACAGTCGTAATGGGTCTGTAGTTGGTGGGGACATTTGGGTCAAGGGTGGGCTTCTTAAGTAAAGGAAGAACCCAGGAGTCCTTGAGGTTGTTGGGCACTACGTTGGATGTGAAAGATGAATTGTTGAGGGAAGTGATGAAAGGAGCAAGTTGTTTGGCTGCATCTTTAATGACTGGGGCCGGGCAAGTGTCACCTTGGCATTTGGATGGTTTAAGAGAGTAGATTATTTCTTCAACCTCTTTGATGGTTATGGTGGAAAACTCAAAGAGGTTAATGTCATCATTTTGGGGGGTGGTGTAGGTGTGTGTAGAGGGGGTGATGTTATCAGTGAGGGTGAGGCTTTCTTTCTTTGTCAGGATTTTGGCTTGTAGCGTGGCAATTTTGCCTAGGAGTGCTTCCTGAATGTTCGTGCACCAGTGGATGTCTTTGTTGCAAGTGTCTGGAATGGGGGAGGGTGATTCGAGTTCTCTCAGGATATTGAAGAGCTCTTTGGTATTGGATTTGGCGTTGCAGATTCTTTCATTGTACATGTTTTTTTTAGACTGGATGATGGCTGACTTATAGATGTTCGAGGCCAGTGCGTAAGATGTCTTATTAATAGTGGATGGTGACTGTTTCCATGCTAATTCAGCTTGTCTTTTGGATTTTCAGAGTGTTTTTAGTTCGGGGGTGAACCAAGAATTGAGGTGTGCGCGTGGTTTGGCTTTCCGAAACTTGAGTGGTGCTATGGTGTTAATGGCCTTAAGGATGGTTGTGTTGTATAACTCTACTAGTTCAGTAGGGTTGGTCATGGTGGGTGAGAAGTCGATGATGGGTTGGAGTAACGGGAGGAGTTTCTCTACTGTGATATTTTTGTTGTTTCTTGTGAGTGTGGGTGGGGCATAGGGGGAAGGCCCTGGTGTTTGAGTGCCTTTGTTGATGGTGAAGGTAATGAGGTGGTGATCGGTCCAAGCGCATGGAGTGTTGGAAAGGATGGTGGTGTTGCAGTTAAGGTCAGCTATACAGTCAAGGATTCGGCCTTTGTTGTGTGTGGGTTGTGCGATATGGTGGGTGAGTCCTAATTTTGAAATGGTGTTGGCGACAGTGTTAGCTTTGTCATCTTTCTCATCATTGAGACCTAGATTAAAGTCTCCTAGGATGAGTAGTCGAGAGTTAGGTTTGATATTGTTAGAGAGTAAAAGGGCTATGTCGTCATCAAAGGATAGTATAGGGCCTGGCGGTCTGTAAATGAGGTGGATGGTGATTGTGCTTGTGTGCGTTGTGGATAGTTTGAGGGTGAGTAGTTCCGCTGATGGCAGGGATTGGTTTTGTATGTGTCTTATGTTGATGGAGCTTTTTGCAATAATGGCTACTCCACCACCTTTAGCTGTTTGTCTGTCTGCACGGTAGATGGTATAGTCATTGGGTATAGCAAGTGATAGAGAGGGGCCAGACGCTGGGTGGAGCCAGGTCTCTGTAATAGCTATGAAGTCGAGATCATTGATGGAGATAATGTCGGCTATGTCTAGGGCATGGGCGACTACAGATCTCGCATTGATGAGCGCACCTTTGATGGTTTCGGTGGTGATGCATGGTTTGGATATCATATCTCATGTTATAGGACGGGTCCCAGGTTTGGTATTAGAAGCTTTGAGATATCACATCTCATGCTATAGGAAGGGTCTCAGGATTGGAATGGGAAGGAGTTGGCTATCACATCTCATGCTAAAGGAAGGGACTCAGGTTTGATAGAAGCATTGAGATATCACATCTCATGCTATAGGAAGGGTCTCAGGATTGGAATGGGAAGGAGTTGGATATCACATCTCATGCCATAGTAAGGGTCTCAGGTTTGGTATAAGCATTGAGATATCACATCTCTGCTATCGGAAGGGTCTCAGGATTGGAATGGGAAGGAGTTGGATATCCCATCTCGTTATAGGAAGAGTCTCAGGTTTGATATTAGAAGCATTGAGATATCACATTTCATGCTATCGGAAGGGTCTCAGGATTGGAATGGGAAGGAGTTGGATATCACATCTCAAGCTATCTCAGGATTGGAATGGGAAGGAGTTTGATATCACATCTCAAGCTATAGGAAGGGTCTCAGGTTTGGAAGGGGAAGGATTTGGATCTCACATCTCATGTTTTAGGACGGGTCTCAGGTTTGGTATTAGAAGCATTGAGATATCACATCTCATGGTATAGGAAGGGTCTCAGGATTGGAATGGGAAGGAGTTTGATAGCACATCTCAAGCTATAGGAAGGTCTCAGGTTTGGAAAGGGAAGGATTTGGATTTCACATCTCATTTTATAGGATGGTTCTCATGTTTGGTTTTAGAAGCATTGAGATATCACACCACATGCTATCTGAAGGGTCTCAGGTTTGGAAAGGGAAGGATTTGGATTTCACATATGTTATTGGATGGTTCTCAGGTTTGGTTTTAGAAGCATTAAGATATCACATCTCATGCTATAGGAAGGGTCTCAGGTTTGGAATGGGAAGGAGTTGGATACACATCTCATGTTATAGGAAGGATCTCAGGTTTGGTATTAGAAGCATTGTGATATCACATATCATGCTATAGGAAGGGTCTCAGGATTGGAATGGGACGGAGTTGGATATCACATCTCATGCTAAAGGAAAGATCTCAGGTTTGGAAGGGGAAGGATTTGGATCTCACATCTCATGTTTTAGGACGGGTGTCAGGTTTGGTATTAGAAGCATTGAGATATCACATCTCATGCTATCGGAAGGGTCTCAGGTTTGGAATGGGAAGGAGTTGGATATCACATCTCATGTTATAGGAAGGATCTCAGGTTTGTATTAGAAGCATTGAGATATCACATCTCATGCTATAGGAAGGGTCTCAGGATTGGAATCGGAAGGAGTTGGATACCACATCTCATGCTATAGTAAGGGTCTCAGGTTTGGTATAAGCATTGAGATATCACATCTCTGCTATCGGAAGGGTCTCAGGATTGGAATGGGAAGGAGTTGGATATCACATCTCATGCTAAAGGGAGGGTCTCAGGTTTGGAAGGGGAAGGATTTGGATATCACATCTCATGTTATAGGAAGGATCTCAGGTTTGGTATTAGAAGCATTGAGATATCACATCTCATGCTATCGGAAGGATCTCAGGTTTGGTATTATAGGCATTGAGATATCACATCTCATGCTATCAGAAGGGTCTCAGGATTGGAATGGGAAGGAGTCGGATATCACATCTCATGCTAAAAGGGAGGGTCTCAGGTTTGGTATTAGAAGCATTGAGATATCACATCTCATGTTATAGGAAGAATCCCAGGTTTGGTATTAGAGGCATTGAGATATCACATCTCATGCTATAGGAAGGGTCTCAGGATTAGAATGGGAAGGAGTTGGATATCACATCTCATGCTAAAGGAAGGGACTCAGTTTTGGTAGAAGCATTGAGATATCACATCTCATGGTATAGGAAGGGTCTCAGGATTGGAATGGGAAGGAGTTGGATATCACATCTCATCCAATAGGAAGGATCTCAGGATTGGAATGGGAAAGATTTGGATGTCACATCTCTTGCTATAGGAAGGGTCTCAGGTTTTTTATTAGAAACATTGAGATATCACATCTCATGCTATAGGAAGGGTTTCAGGATTGGAATGGGAAGGAGTTGGATATCCCTTCTCATGCTATACGAAGGGTCTCAGGTTGGAATGGGAAGGAGTTGGATATCACATCTCATGTTATAGGAAGGGTCTCAGGATTGGAATGGGAAGGATTTGGATATCACATCTCTTGCTATAGGAAGGGTCTCAGGTTTTTTATTATAAACATTGAGATATCACATCTCATGCTATAGGAAGCGTTTCAGGATTGGAATGGGAAGGATTTGGATATCACATCTCATGCTAAAGGAAGGGTCTCAGGTTTGGAAGGGGAACGATTTGGATATCATATCTCATGTTATAGGACGGGTCCCAGGTTTGGTATTAGAAGCTTCGAGATATCACATCTCATGCTATATGAAGGGTATCAGGATTGGAATGGGATGGAGTTGGATATCACATCTCATGCTAAAGGAAGGGACTCAGGTTTGATAGAAGCATTGAGATATCACATCTCATGCTATAGGAAGGGTCTCAGGATTGGAATGGGAAGGAGTTGGATATCACATCTCATGCCATAGGAAGGGTCTCAGGTTTGGTATAAGCATTGAGATATCACATCTCTGCTATCGGAAGGGTCTCAGGATAGGAATGGGAAGGACTTAGATATCACATCTCATGCTATAGGGAGGGTCTCAGTTTTGATATTAGAAGCATTGAGATATCACATTTCATGCTATTGGAAGGGTCTCAGGATTGGAATGGGAAGGAGTTGGTTATCACATCTCAAGCTATCTCAGGATTGGAATGGGAAGGAGTTTGATATCACATCTCAAGCTATAGGAAGGGTCTCAGGTTTGGAAGGGGAAGGATTTGGATCTCACATCTCATGTTTTAGGACGGGTCTCAGGTTTGGTTTTAGAAGCATTGAGATATCACATCTCATGCTATCGGAAGGGTCTCAGGTTTGGAAAGGGAAGGATTTGGATTTCACATATGTTATTCAATGGTTCTCAGGTTTGGTTTTAGAAGCATTAAGATATCACATCTCATGCTATAGGAAGGGTCTCAGGTTTGGAATGGGAAGGAGTTGGATACACATCTCATGTTATAGGAAGGATCTCAGGTTTGGTATTAGAAGCATTGTGATATCACATATCATGCTATAGGAAGGGTCTCAGGATTGGAATGGGAAGGAGGTGGATATCACATCTCATGCTAAAGGAAAGATCTCAGGTTTGGAAGGGGAAGGATTTGGATCTCACATCTCATGTTTTAGGACGGGTGTCAGGTTTGGTATTAGAAGCATTGAGATATCACATCTCATGGTATAGGAAGGGTCTCAGGATTGGAATGGGAAGGAGTTGGATATCACATCTCAAGCTATCTCAGGATTGGAATGGGAAGGAGTTTGATATCACATCTCATGCTATCGGAAGGGTCTCAGGTTTGGAATGGGAAGGAGTTGGATATCACATCTCATGTTATAGGAAGGATCTCAGGTTTGGTATTAGAAGAATTGAGATATCACATCTCATGCTATAGGAAGGGTCTCAGGATTGGAATGGGAAGGAGTTGGATATCACATCTCATGCTATAGGAAGGGTCTCAGGTTTGGTATAAGCATTGAGATATCCCATCTCATGCTATAGGAAGGGTCTCAGCATTGGAATCGGAAGGAGTTGTATTTGACATCTCATGCCATAGGAAGGGTCTCAGGTTTGGGATAAGCATTGAGATATCACATCTCTGCTATCGGAAGGGTCTCAGGATTGGAATGGGAAGGAGTTGGATATCCCATCTCGTTATAGGAAGGGTCTCAGGTTTGGTATTAGAAGCATTGAGATATCACATCTCATGCTATAGGAAGGGTCTCAGGATTGGAATGGGAAGGACTTGAATATCACATCTCATGTTATAGCAAGGGTCTCAGGTTTGGTATTAGAAGCATTGAGATATCACATCTCATGCTATAGGAAGGGTCTCAGGATTGGAATGGGAAGGACTTGGATATCACATCTCATGATAAAGGAATGGTCTAAGGTTTGGAAGGCGAAGGATTTGGATATCACATCTCATGTTATAGGACCAGTCTCAGGTTTGGTATTAGAAGCATTGAGATATCACATCTCATGCTATAGGAAGGGTCTCAGAATTGGAATGGGAAGGAGTTGGATATCAGATCTCAAGCTATAGGAAGGGTCTCAGGATTGGAATGGGAAGGAGTTTGATATCACATTTCATGCCATGGTATGGGTCTCAGGTTTTGTAGAAGCATTGGGATATCACAACTCATGCTATCGGAAGGGTATCAGGATTGGATTTGGAAGGAGTTGGATATCCCATCTCATGCTATAGGAAGGGTCTCAGGTTGGAATGGGAAGGAGTTGGATATCACATCTCATGTTATAGGAAGGGTATCAGGATTGGAATGGGAAGGACTTGGATATCACATCTCATGCTATAGGAAGGCTATCAGGTTTGGAAGGGGAAGGAGTTGGATATCACATTTCATGTTAGAGGTAGGATCTCAGGTTTGGTATTAGAGGCATTGAGATATCACATCTCATGCTATAGGAAGGGTCTCAGGATTGGAATGGGAAGGAGTTGGATATCACATCTCATGCTATAGGAAGGGTCTCAGGAATGGAATGGGAAGGAGTTTTATATGACATCTCATGCCATAGGAAGGATCTCAGGTTTGGTATTTGAAGCATTGAGACATCACATCTCATGTTATAGGAAGGGTCTCAGGATTGGAATGGGAAGGAGTTGGATATCGCATCTCATGCTATAGGAAGGGTCTCAGGTTTGGTATAAGCATTGAGATGTCACATCTCATGCTATAGGAAGGGTCTCAGGTTTGGTATAAGCATTGAGATATCACATCTCTGCTATCGGAAGGGTCTCAGGATTGGAATGGGAATGATTTGGATATCCCATCTTATGTTATAGGAAGGGTCTCAGGTTTGGTATTAGAAGCATTGAGATATCACATCTCATGCTATAGGAAGGGTCTCAGGATTGGAATGGGAAGGACGTGAATATCACATCTCATGCTATAGGGAGGCTCTCACGTTTGGAAAGGGAAGGAGTTGGATATCACATTTCATGTTAGAGGTAGGATCTCAGGTTTGGTATTAGAGGCATTGAATATCACATCTCATGCTATCAGAAGGGTCTCGGGATTGGAATGGGAAGGAGTTGGATATCACATCTCATGCTAAAGGGAAGGTCTCAGGTTTGGAAGGGGAAGGATTTTGATATCACATCTCATGTTATAGGAAGGATCTCAGGTTTGGTATTAGAAGCATTGAGATATCACATCTCATGCTATCGGAAGGATCTCAGGTTTGGTATTAGAGGGATTGAGATATCACATCTCATGCTATTGGAAGGGTATCAGGATTGGATTTGGAAGTAGTTGGATATCCCATCTCATGCAATAGGAAGGGTCTCAGGTTGGAATGGGAAGGAGTTGGATATCACATCTCATGTTATAGGAAGGGTCTCAGGATTGGAATGGGAAATACTTCGATATCACATCTCATGCTATAGGAAGGCTCTCAGGTTTGGAAGGGGAAGGAGTTGGATATCACATTTCATGTTAGAGGTAGGATCTCTAGTTTGGTAAGAGGCATTGAGATATCACATCTCATGCTATCAGAAGGGTCTCAGGATTGGAATGGGAAGGAGTTGGATATCACATCTCATGCTAAAGGGAGGGTCTCAGGTTTGGAAGGGGAAGGATTTGGATATCACATCTCGTGTTATAGGAAGGGTCTCAGGATTGGAATGGGAAGGGGTTTTATATGACATCTCATGCCATAGGAAGGATCTCAGGTTTGGTATTAGAAGCATTGAGACATCACATCTCATGTTATAGGAAGGGTCTCAGGATTGGAATGGGAAGGAGTTGGATATCACATCTCATGCTGTAGGAAGGGTCTCAGGTTTGGTATAAGCATTGAGATATCACATCTCATGCTATAGGAAGGGTCTCAGGATCGGAATGGGAAGGAGTTGTATATGACATCTCATGCCATTGGAAGGGTCTCAGGTTTGGTATAAGCATTGAGATATCACATCTCTGCTATCGGAAGGGTCTCAGGATCGGAATGGGAAGGAGTTGTATATGACATCTCATGCCATTGGAAGGGTCTCAGGTTTGGTATAAGCATTGAGATATCACATCTCTGCCATCGGAAGGGTCTCAGGATTGGAATGGGAAGGAGTTGGATATCACATCACTTGCTATAGGAAGGGCCTCAGGTTTTGTATTAGAAGCATTGAGACATCACATCTCATGCTATTGGAAGGGTCTCTGGTTTGGTATAAGCATTGAGATATCACATCTCTGCTATCGGAAGGGTCTCAGGATTGGAATGGGAAGGAGTTGGATATCCCATCTCATGTTATAGGAAGAGTCTCAGGTTTGGTATTAGAAGCATTGAGATATCACATCTCATGCTATAGGAAGGGTCTCAGGATTGGAATGGGAAGGACTTGGATATCACATCTCATGCTATAGGGAGGGTGTCAAGTTTGATAATAGAAGCATTGAGATAACAAATCTCATGATATCGGAAGGGTCTCAGGATTGGAATGGGAAGGAGTTCGATATCACATCTCATGATAAAGTAAGGCTCTAAGGTTTGGAAGGGGAAGGATTTGGATATCACATCTCATGTTATAGGAAGGGTCTCAGGATTGGAATGGGAAGGAGTTTGATATCACATCTCATGCCATAGTTTGGGTCTCAGGTTTGGTAGAAGCATTGAGATATCAAGTCTCATGGTATAGGAAGGGTCTCAGAATTGGAAAGGGAAGGAGTTGGATATCACATCTCAAGCTATAGGAAGGGTCTCAGGATTGGAATGGGAAGGAGTTTGATATCAGATCTCATGTCATAGTATGTGCCTCAGGTTTGGTAGAAGCATTGGGATATCACATCTCATGCTATCGGAAGGGTATCAGGATTGGATCTGGAAGGAGTTGGATATCCCATCTCACGCTATAGGAAGGGTCTCAGGTTGGAATCGGAAGGAGTTGGATATCACATCTCATGTTATAGGAAGGGTCTCCGGATTGGAATGAGAAGGACATGGATATCACATCTCATGCTATAGGAAGGCTCTCAGGTTTGGAAAGGGAAGGAGTTGGATATCACATTTCATGTTAGAGGTAGGATCTCAGGTTTGGTATTAGAGGTATTGAGATATCACATCTCATGCTATCAGAAGGGTCTCAGGATCGGAATAGGAACGAGTTGGATATCACATCTCATGCCAAAGGGAAGGTCTCAGGTTTGGTATAAGCATTGAGATATCACATCTCTGCTATCGGAAGGGTCTCAGGATCGGAATGGGAAGGAGTTGTATATGACATCTCATGCCATTGGAAGGGTCTCAGGTTTGGTATAAGCATTGAGATATCACATCTCTGCTATCGGAAGGGTCTCAGGATTGGAATGGGAAGGAGTTGGATATCACATCACTTGCTATAGGAAGGGCCTCAGGTTTTGTATTAGAAGCATTGAGACATCACATCTCATGCTATTGGAAGGGTCTCAGGTTTGGTATAAGCATTGAGATATCACATCTCTGCTATCGGAAGGGTCTCAGGATTGGAATGGGAAGGAGTTGGATATCCCATCTCATCTTATAGGAAGGGTCTCAGGTTTGGTATTAGAAGCATTGAGATATCACATCTCATGCTATAGGAACGGTCTCAGGATTGGAATGGGAAGGACTTGGATATCACATCTCATGCTATAGGGAGGGTGTCAAGATTGATATTAGAAGCATTGAGATAACAAATCTCATGATATCGGAAGGGTCTCAGGATTGGAATGGGAAGGAGTTGGATATCACATCTCATGATAAAGTAAGGCTCTAAGGTTTAGAAGGGGAAGGATTTGGATATCACATCTCATGTTATAGGAAGGGTCTCAGGATTGGAATGGGAAGGAGTTTGATATCACATCTCATGCCATAGTATGGGTCTCAGGTTTGGTAGAAGCATTGAGATATCAAGTCTCATGGTATAGGAAGGGTCTCAGAATTGGAAAGGGAAGGAGTTGGATATCACATCTCAAGCTATGGGAAGGGTCTCAAGATTGGAATGGGAAGGAGTTTGATATCAGATCTCATGTCATAGTATGTGCCTCAGGTTTGGTAGAAGCATTGGGATATCACATCTCATGCTATCGGAAGGGTATCAGGATTGGATCTGGAAGGAGTTGGATATCCCATCTCATGCTATAGGAAGGGTCTCAGGTTGGAATCGGAAGGAGTTGGATATCACATCTCATGTTATAGGAAGGGTCTCCGGATTGGAATGAGAAGGACTTGGATATCACATCTCATGCTATAGGAAGGCTCTCAGGTTTGGAAAGGGAAGGAGTTGGATATCACATTTCATGTTAGAGGTAGGATCTCAGGTTTGGTATTAGAGGTATTGAGATATCACATCTCATGCTATCAGAAGGGTCTCAGGATTGGAATAGGAACGAGTTGGATATCACATCTCATGCCAAAGGGAAGGTCTCAGGTTTGGAAGGGGAAGGATTTGGATATCACATCTCATGTTATAGGAAGGATCTCAGGTTTGGTATTAGAAGCATTGAGATATCACATCTCATGCTATAGGAAGGGTCTCAGGATTGGAATGGGAAGGAGTTGGATATCACATCTCATGTTATAGGAAGGGTCTCAGGTTTGGAAGGGGAAGGAATTGGATATCATATCTCATGTTATAGGACGGGTCTCAGGTTTGGTATTAGAAGCTTTGAGATGTCACATCTCATGCTATAGGAAGGGTCTCAGGATTGGAATGGGAAGGAGTTGGATATCACATCACATGCTAAAGGAAGGGACTCAGGTTTGATAGAAGCATTGAGATATCACATCTCATGCTATAGGAAGGGTCTCAGGATTGGAATGGGAAGGAGTTGGATATCACATCTCATGCTATAGGAAGGGTCTCAGGTTTGGTATAAGCATTGAGATATCACATCTCTTCTATCGGAAGGGTCTCAGGATAGGAATGGGAAGGACTTAGATATCACATCTCATGCTATAGGGAGGGTCTCAGTTTTGATATTAGAAGCATTGAGATATCACATATGCTATTGGAAGGGTCTCAGTATTGGAATTGGAAGGAGTTGGATATTCCATCTCATGCTATAGGGAGGTTCTCAGGTTTGATATTAGAAGCATTGAGATATCACATATGCTATTGGAAGGGTCTCAGTATTGGAATTGGAAGGAGTTGGATATCACATCTCATGCTATCGGAAGGGTCTCAGGATTGGAATGGGAAGTAGTTGGATCTCACATATGCTAAAGGAAAGGTCTCAGGTTTGGAAGGGGAAGGATTTGGATCTCACATCTCATGTTTTAGGACGGGTCTCAGGTTTGGTATTAGAAGCATTGAGATATGACATCTCATGCCATAGGAAGGGTCTCAGAATTGGAATGGGAAGGAGTTGGATATCACATCTCAAGCTATCTCAGGATTGGAATGGGAAGGAGTTTGATATCACATCTCATGCTATCGGAAGGGTCTCAGGTTTGGAATGGGAAGGAGTTGGATATCACATCTCATGTTATAGGAAGGGTCTCAGGTTTGGAAGGGGAAGGAATTGGATATCATATCTCATGTTATAGGACGGGTCTCAGGTTTGGTATTAGAAGCTTTGAGATGTCACATCTCATGCTATAGGAAGGGTCTCAGGATTGGAATGGGAAGGAGTTGGATATCACATCTCATGCTAAAGGAAGGGACTCAGGTTTGATAGAAGCATTGAGATATCACATCTCATGCTATAGGAAGGGACTCAGGATTGAAATGGGAAGGAGTTGGATATCACATCTCATGCCATAGGAAGGGTCTCAGGTTTGGTATAAGCATTGAGATATCACATCTCTTCTATCGGAAGGGTCTCAGGATAGGAATGGGAAGGACTTAGATATCACATCTCATGCTATAGGGAGGGTCTCAGTTTTGATATTAGAAGCATTGAGATATCTCATATGCTATTGGAAGGGTCTCAGTATTGGAATTGGAAGGAGTTGGATACCACATCTCATGCTATAGGGAGGTTCTCAGGTTTGATATTAGAAGCATTGAGATATCACATATGCTATTGGAAGGGTCTCAGTATTGGAATTGGAAGGAGTTGGATATCACATCTCATGCTATCGGAAGGGTCTCAGGATTGGAATGGGAAGTAGTTGGATATCACATATGCTAAAGGAAAGGTCTCAGGTTTGGAAGGGGAAGGATTTGGATCTCACATCTCATGTTTTAGGACGGGTCTCAGGTTTGGTATTAGAAGCATTGAGATATGACATCTCATGCCATAGGAAGGGTCTCAGAATTGGAATGGGAAGGAGTTGGATATCACATCTCAAGCTATCTCAGGATTGGAATGGGAAGGAGTTTGATATCACATCTCATGCTATAGGAAGGGTCTCAAGATTGGAATCGGAAGGAGTTGGATACCACATCTCATGCTAAAGGGAGGGTCTCAGGTTTGGAAGGGGAAGGATTTGGATATCACATCTCATGTTATAGGAAGGGTCTCAGGTTTGGTATTAGAAGCATTGAGATATCATATCTCATGCTATCGGAAGGATCTCAGGTTTGGTATTATAGGCATTGAGATATCACATCTCATGCTATCAGAAGGGTCTCAGGATTGGAATGGGAAGCAGTCGGATATCACATCTCATGCTAAAGGGAGGGTCTCAGGTTTGGTATTAGAAGCATTGAGATATCACATCTCATGTTATAGGAAGAATCTCAGGTTTGGTATTAGAGGCATTGAGATATCACATCTCATGCTATCAGAAGGGTCTCAGGATTGGAATGGGAAGGAGTCGGATATCACATCTCATGCTAAAGGGAGGGTCTCAGGTTTGGTATTAGAAGCATTGAGATATCACATCTCATGGTATAGGAAGGGTCTCAGGATTGGAATGGGAAGGAGTTGGATATCACATCTCATCCAATAGGAAGGATCTCAGGATTGGAATGGGAAGGATTTGGATGTCACATCTCTTGCTATAGGAAGGGTCTCAGGTTTTTTATTAGAAACATTGAGATATCACATCTCATGCTATAGGAAGGGTTTCAGGATTGGAATGGGAAGGAGTTGGATATCCCTTCTCATGCTATAGGAAGGGTCTGAGGTTGGAATGGGAAGGAGTTGGATATCATATCTCATGTTATAGGAAGGGTCTCAGGATTGGAATGGGAAGGATTTGGATGTCACATCTCTTGCTATAGGAAGGGTCTCAGGTTTTTTATTAGAAACATTGAGATATCACATCTCATGCTATAGGAAGGGTTTCAGGATTGGAATGGGAAGGATTTGGATATCACATCTCATGCTAAAGGAAGGGTCTCAGGTTTGGAAGGGGAAGGAATTGGATATCATATCTCATGTTATAGGACGGGTCCCAGGTTTGGTATTAGAAGCTTTGAGATGTCACATCTCATGCTATAGGAAGGGTCTCAGGATTGGAATGGGAAGGAGTTGGATATCACATCTCATGCCATAGGAAGGGTCTCAGGTTTGGTATAAGCATTGAGATATCACATCTCTTCTATCGGAAGGGTCTCAGGATAGGAATGAGAAGGACTTAGATATCACATCTCATGCTATAGGGAGGGTCTCAGTTTTGATATTAGAAGCATTGAGATATCACATTTCATGCTATCGGAAGGGTCTCAGGATTGGAATGGGACGGAGTTGGATATCACATCTCAAGCTATCAGGATTGGAATGGGAAGGAGTTTGATATCACATCTCAAGCTATAGGAAGGGTCTCAGGTTTGGAAGGGGAAGGATTTGGATCTCACATCTCATGTTTTAGGACGGGTCTCAGGTTTGGTATTAGAAGCATTGAGATATCACATCTCATGGTATAGGAAGGGTCTCAGGATTGGAATGGGAAGGAGTTGGATATCACATCTCAAGCTATCACAGGATTGGAATGGGAAGGAGTTTGATATCACATCTCAAGCTATAGGAAGGGTCTCAGGTTTGGAAAGGGAAGGATTTGGATTTCACATCTCATGTTATAGGATGGTTCTCATGTTTGGTTTTAGAAGCATTGAGATATCACATCTCATGCTATCGGAAGGGTCTCAGGTTTGGAAAGGGAAGGATTTGGATTTCACATATGTTATTGGATGGTTCTCAGGTTTGGTTTTAGAAGCATTAAGATATCACATCTCATGCTATAGGAAGGGTCTCAGGTTTGGAATGGGAAGGAGTTGGATACACATCTCATGTTATAGGAAGGATCTCAGGTTTGGTATTAGAAGCATTGTGATATCACATATGCTATAGGAAGGGTCTCAGGATTGGAATGGGAAGGAGTTGGATATCACATCTCATGCTAAAGGAAGGATCTCAGGTTTGGAATGGGAAGGAGTTGGATATCACATCTCATGTTATAGGAAAGATCTCAGGTTTGGTATTAGAAGCATTGAGATATCACATCTAATGCTATAGGAAGGGTCTCAGGATTGGAATGGGAAGGAGTTGGATAACACATCTCATGCCATAGGAAGGGTCTCAGGTTTGGTATAAGCATTGAGATATCACATCTCTTCTATCGGAAGAGTCTCAGGATAGGAATGGGAAGGACTTAGATATCACATCTCATGCTATATGGAGGGTCTCAGTTTTGATATTAGAAGCATTGAGATATCACATATGCTATTGGAAGGGTCTCAGTATTGGAATTGGAAGGAGTTGGATACCACATCTCATGCTATAGGGAGGTTCTCAGGTTTGATATTAGAAGCATTGAGATATCACATATGCTATTGGAAGGGTCTCAGTATTGGAATTGGAAGGAGTTGGATATCACATCTCATGCTATCGGAAGGGTCTCAGGATTGGAATGGGAAGTAGTTGGATATCACATATGCTAAAGGAAAGGTCTCAGGTTTGGAAGGGGAAGGATTTGGATCTCACATCTCATGTTTTAGGACGGGTCTCAGGTTTGGTATTAGAAGCATTGAGATATGACATCTCATGCCATAGGAAGGGTCTCAGAATTGGAATGGGAAGGAGTTGGATATCACATCTCAAGCTATCTCAGGATTGGAATGGGAAGGAGTTTGATATCACATCTCATGCTATCGGAAGGGTCTCAGGTTTGGAATGGGAAGGAGTTGGATATCACATCTCATGTTATAGGAAGGATCTCAGGTTTGGTATTAGAAGCATTGAGATATCACATCTCATGCTATAGGAAGGGTCTCAAGATTGGAATCGGAAGGAGTTGGATACCACATCTCATGCTAAAGGGAGGGTCTCAGGTTTGGAAGGGGAAGGATTTGGATATCACATCTCATGTTATAGGAAGGGTCTCAGGTTTGGTATTAGAAGCATTGAGATATCATATCTCATGCTATCGGAAGGATCTCAGGTTTGGTATTATAGGCATTGAGATATCACATCTCATGCTATCAGAAGGGTCTCAGGATTGGAATGGGAAGCAGTCGGATATCACATCTCATGCTAGAGGGAGGGTCTCAGGTTTGGTATTAGAAGCATTGAGATATCACATCTCATGTTATAGGAAGAATCTCAGGTTTGGTATTAAAGGCATTGAGATATCACATCTCATGCTATCAGAAGGGTCTCAGGATTGGAATGGGAAGGAGTCGGATATCACATCTCATGCTAAAGGGAGGGTCTCAGGTTTGGTATTAGAAGCATTGAGATATCACATCTCATGTTATAGGAAGAATCTCAGGTTTGGTATTAGAGGCATTGAGATATCACATCTCATGCTATAGGAAGGGTCTCAGGATTGGAATGGGAAGGAGTTGGATATCACATCTCATGCAAAAGGAAGGGTCTCAGTTTTGGTAGAAGCATTGAGATATCACATCTCATGGTATAGGAAGGGTCTCAGGATTGGAATGGGAAGGAGTTGGATATCACATCTCATCCATTAGGAAGGATCTCAGGATTGGAATGGGAAGGATTTGGATGTCACATCTCTTGCTATAGGAAGGGTCTCAGGTTTTTTATTAGAAACATTGAGATATCACATCTCATGCTATAGGAAGGGTTTCAGGATTGGAATGGGAAGGAGTTGGATATCCCTTCTCATGCTATAGGAAGGTTCTGAGGTTGGAATGGGAAGGAGTTGGATATCATATCTCATGTTATAGGAAGGGTCTCAGGATTGGAATGGGAAGGATTTGGATATCACATCTCTTGCTATAGGAAGGGTCTCAGGTTTTTTATTAGAAACATTGAGATATCACATCTCATGCTATAGGAAGGGTTTCAGGATTGGAATGGGAAGGATTTGGATATCACATCTCATGCTAAAGGAAGGGTCTCAGGTTTGGAAGGGGAAGGAATTGGATATCATATCTCATGTTATAGGAAGGGTCTCAGGATTGGAATGGGAAGGATTTGGATATCACATCTCTTGCTATAGGAAGGGTCTCAGGTTTTTTATTAGAAACATTGAGATATCACATCTCATGCTATAGGAAGGGTCTCAGGATTGGAATGGGAAGGAGTTGGATATCACATCTCATGCCATAGGAAGGGTCTCAGGTTTGGTATAAGCATTGAGATATCACATCTCTTCTATCGGGAATGGTCTCAGGATAGGAATGGGAAGGACTTAGATATCACATCTCATGCTATAGGGAGGGTCTCAGTTTTGATATTAGAAGCATTGAGATATCACATTTCATGCTATCGGAAGGGTCTCAGGATTGGAATGGGACGGAGTTGGATATCACATCTCAAGCTATCAGGATTGGAATGGGAAGGAGTTTGATATCACATCTCAACCTATAGGAAGGGTCTCAGGTTTGGAAGGGGAAGGATTTGGATCTCACATCTCATGTTTTAGGACGGGTCTCAGGTTTGGTATTAGAAGCATTGAGATATCACATCTCATGGTATAGGAAGGGTCTCAGGATTTGAATGGGAAGGAGTTGGATATCACATCTCAAGCTATCACAGGATTGGAATGGGAAGGAGTTTGATATCACATCTCAAGCTATAGGAAGGGTCTCAGGTTTGGAAAGGGAAGGATTTGGATTTCACATCTCATGTTATAGGATGGTTCTCATGTTTGGTTTTAGAAGCATTGAGATATCACATCTCATGCTATCGGAAGGGTGTCAGGTTTGGAAAGGGAAGGATTTGGATTTCACATATGTTATTGGATGGTTCTCAGGTTTGGTTTTAGAAGCATTAAGATATCACATCTCATGCTATAGGAAGGGTCTCAGGTTTGGAATGGGAAGGAGTTGGATACACATCTCATGTTATAGGAAGGATCTCAGGTTTGGTATTAGAAGCATTGTGATATCACATATGCTATAGGAAGGGTCTCAGGATTGGAATGGGAAGGAGTTGGATATCACATCTCATGCTAAAGGAAGGATCTCAGGTATGGAATGGGAAGGAGTTGGATATCACATCTCATGTTATAGGAAAGATCTCAGGTTTGGTATAAGAAGCATTGAGACATCACATCTCATGTTATAGGAAGGGTCTCAGGATTGGAATGGGAAGAAGTTGGATATCACATCTCATGCTATAGGAAGGGTCTCAGGTTTGGTATAAGCATTGAGATATCACATCTCATGCTATAGGAAGGGTCTCAGGATTGGAATGGGAAGGAGTTGTATGTGACATCTCATGCCATAGGAAGGGTCTCAGGTTTGGTATAAGCATTGAGATATCATATCACATGCTATAGGAAGGGTCTCAGGATTGGAATGGGAAGGACTTGGATATCACATCTCATGCTATAGGCAGGGTCTCAGGTTTGGAAAGGGAAGGAGATGGATATCACATTTCATGTTAGAGGTAGGATCTCAGGTTTGGTATTAGAGTCATTGATATATCACATCTCATGCTATCAGAAGGGTCTCAGGATTGGAATGGGAAGGAGTTGGATATCACATTTCATGCTAAAGGGAGGGTCTCAGGTTTGGAAGGGGAAGGATTTGGAAATCACATCTCATGTTATAGGAATGATCTCAGGTTTGGTATTAGAAGCATTGAGATATCACATCTCATGCTATCGGAAGGATCTCAGGTTTGGTATTAGAGGCATTGAGATATCACATCTCATGCTATCATAAGGGTCTCAGGATTGGAATAGGAAGGAGTTGGATATCACATCTCATGTTATAGGAAGGATCTCAGGTTTGGTATTAGAAGCATTGAGACATCACATCTCATGCTATAGGAAGGGTCTCAGGTTTGGAATTGGAAGGAGTTGGATATCACATCTCATGCTATAGGAAGGGTCTCAGATTTGGTATAAGCATTGAGATATCACATCTCATGCTATAGGAAGGGTCTCAGGATTGGAATGGGAAGGAGTTGTATGTGACATCTCATGCCATAGGAAGGGTCTCAGGTTTGGTATAAGCATTGAGATATCATATCACATGCTATAGGAAGGGTCTCAGGATTGGAATGGGAAGGACTTGGATATCACATCTCATGCTATAGGGAGGGTCTCAGGTTTGGAAAGGGAAGGAGATGGATATCACATTTCATGTTAGAGGTAGGATCTCAGGTTTGGTATTAGAGTCATTGATATATCACATCTCATGCTATCAGAAGGGTCTCAGGATTGGAATGGGAAGGAGTTGGATATCACATTTCATGCTAAAGGGAGGGTCTCAGGTTTGGAAGGGGAAGGATTTGGAAATCACATCTCATGTTATAGGAATGATCTCAGGTTTGGTATTAGAAGCATTGAGATATCACATCTCATGCTATCGGAAGGATCTCAGATTTGGTATTAGAGGCATTGAGATATCACATCTCATGCTATCATAAGGGTCTCAGGATTGGAATAGGAAGGAGTTGGATATCACATCTCATGTTATAGGAAAGATCTCAGGTTTGGTATAAGAAGCATTGAGACATCACATCTCATGTTATAGGAAGGGTCTCAGGATTGGAATGGGAAGAAGTTGGATATCACATCTCATGCTATAGGAAGGGTCTCAGGTTTGGTATAAGCATTGAGATATCACATCTCATGCTATAGGAAGGGTCTCAGGATTGGAATGGGAAGGAGTTGTATGTGACATCTCATGCCATAGGAAGGGTCTCAGGTTTGGTATAAGCATTGAGATATCATATCACATGCTATAGGAAGGGTCTCAGGATTGGAATGGGAAGGACTTGGATATCACATCTCATGCTATAGGCAGGGTCTCAGGTTTGGAAAGGGAAGGAGATGGATATCACATTTCATGTTAGAGGTAGGATCTCAGGTTTGGTATTAGAGTCATTGATATATCACATCTCATGCTATCAGAAGGGTCTCAGGATTGGAATGGGAAGGAGTTGGATATCACATTTCATGCTAAAGGGAGGGTCTCAGGTTTGGAAGGGGAAGGATTTGGAAATCACATCTCATGTTATAGGAATGATCTCAGGTTTGGTATTAGAAGCATTGAGATATCACATCTCATGCTATCGGAAGGATCTCAGGTTTGGTATTAGAGGCATTGAGATATCACATCTCATGCTATCATAAGGGTCTCAGGATTGGAATAGGAAGGAGTTGGATATCACATCTCATGTTATAGGAAGGATCTCAGGTTTGGTATTAGAAGCATTGAGACATCACATCTCATGCTATAGGAAGGGTCTCAGGTTTGGAATTGGAAGGAGTTGGATATCACATCTCATGCTATAGGAAGGGTCTCAGATTTGGTATAAGCATTGAGATATCACATCTCATGCTATAGGAAGGGTCTCAGGATTGGAATGGGAAGGAGTTGTATATGACATCTCAGGCCATAGGAAGGGTCTCAGGTTTGGTATAAGCATTGAGATATCAAATCTCTGCTATCGGAAGCGTCTCAGGATTGGAATGGGAAGGAGTTGGATATCCCATCTCATGTTATAGGAAGGGTCTCAGGTTTGGTATTAGGAGCATTGAGATATCACATCTCATGCTATAGGAAGGGTCTCAGGATTGGAATGGGGAGGACTTGGATGTCACATCTCATGCTATAGGGATGGTCTCAAGTTTGATATTAGAAGCATTGAGATAACAAATCTCATGATATCGGAAGGGTCTCAGGATTGGAATGGGAAGGAGTTGGATATCACATCTCATGATAAAGGAAGGGTCTAAGGTTTGGAAGGTGAAGGATTTGGATATCACATCTCATGTTATAGGACGGGTCTCAGGTTTGGTATTAGAAACATTGAGATATCAAGTCTCATGGTATAGGAAGGGTCTCAGAATTGGAATGGGAAGGAGTTGGATATCACATCTCAAGCTATAGGAAGGGTCTCAGGATTGGAATGGGAAGTAGTTGGATATCACATCTCATGCTATAGAAAGGTTCTCAGGTTTTTAATGGGGAGGAATTGGATATCACATCTCATGTCATAGGAAGGATCTCAGGTTTGGTATTAGAAGCATTGAGATACCACATCTCTGCTATCGGAAGTGGCTCAGGATTGGAATGGGAAGGAGTTGGATATTACATTCTTGCTATAGGAAGGGTCTCATGTTTGGAATGGGAAGGAGTTGGATATCACATATGCTATAGGAAGGGTCCCAGGCTTGGAACGGGAAGGAGTTGGATATCACATCTCATGTTATAGGAAGGGTCTCAGGTTTGGTGTAAGTATTGAGATATCACATCTCTGCTATCGGAAGTGTCTCAGGATTGGAATGGGAAGGAGTTGGATATCCCATCTCATGTTATAGGACGGGTCTCAGGTTTGTTATTAGAATCATTGAGATATCATATTGCATGCTGTAGGAAGGGTCTAAGGATTGGAATGGGAAGGACTTGGATATCACATCTCATGCTATAGGTAGGCTCTCAGGTTTGGAAAGGGAAGGAGTTGGATATCACATCTCATGTTAAAGGAAGAGTCTCAGGTTTGGTATAAGCATTGAGAGATCACATCTCATGCTATAGGAAGGGTCTCAAGATTGGAATGGGAAGGAGTTGAATATCACATTTCATGCTATAGGAAGGGTCTCAGGTTTGGTATAAGCATTGAGATATCACATCTCATGCTATAGGAAGGGTCTCAGGATTGGAATGGGAAGGAGTTGGATATCACATCTCATGCTATAGGAAGGGTCTCAGGTTTGGAAGGGGAAGGAGTTGGATATCCGGGAAGTAGTTGGGTATCACATCTCATGCTATAGGAAGGGTCTCAGGTTTGGTATAAGCATTGAGATATCACATCTCATGCTATAGGACGGGTCTCAGGATTGGAATGGAAGGAGTTGGATATCACATCTCATGTTATAGGAAGGATCTCAGGTTTGGTATTAGAAGGATTGAGACATCACATCTCATGCTATAGGAAGGGTCTCAGGATCGGAATGGGAAGGAGTTGGATATCACATCTCATGCTATAGGAAGGGTCTCAGGTTTGGTATAAGCATTGAGATATCACATCTCATGCTATAGGAAGGGTCTCAGGATTGGAATGGGAAGTAGTTGTATATGACATCTCATGCCGTAGGAAGGGTCTCAGGTTTGGTATAAGCATTGAGATATCACTTCTCATGCTATAGGAAGTGTCTCAGGATTGGAATGGGAAGGAGTTGGATATCACATCTCATGTTATAGGAAGGATCTCAGGTTTGGTATTAGAAGCATTGAGACATCACATCTCATGCTATAGGAAGGGTCTCAGGATTGGAATGGGAAGGAGTTGGATATCACATCTCATGCTAAAGGGAGGGTCTCAGGTTTGGAAGGGGAAGGATTTCGATATTACATCTCGTGTTATAGGAATGATCTCAGGTTTGGTATTAGAAGCATTGAGATATCACATCTCATGCTATCGGAAGGATCTCAGGTTTGGTGTTAGAAGCATTGAGATATCAAATCTCATGCTATAGGAAGGGTCTCAGGATTGGAATGGGAAGGAGTTGGATATCACATCTCATGCTATAGGAAGGGTCTCAGGATTGGAATGGGAAGGAGTTGTATATGGCATCTCATGCCACAGGAAGGGTCTCAGGTTTGGTATAAGCATTGAGATATCACATCTCTGCTATCGGAAGGGTCTCAGGATTGGAATGGGAAGGAGTTGGATATCCCATCTTATGTTATAGGAAGGGTCTCAGGTTTGGTATTAGAAGCATTGAGATATCACATCTCATGCTATAGGAAGGGTCTCAGGATTGGAATGGGAAGGACTTGGATATCACATCTCATGCTATAGGGAGGGTCTCACGTTTGGAAAGGGAAGGAGTTGGATATCACATTTCATGTTAGAGGTAGGATCTCAGGTTTGGTATTAGAGGCATTGAGATATCACATCTCATGCTATCAGAAGGGTCTCAGGATTGGAATGGGAAGGAGTTGGATATCACATCTCATGCTAAAGGGAGGGTCTCAGGTTTGGAAGGGGAAGGATTTGGATATCACATCTCATGTTATAGGAAGGATCTCAGGTTTGGTATCAGAAGCATTGAGATATGACATCTCATGCTATTGGAAGGATCTCAGGTTTGGTATTAGAGGCATTGAGATATCACATTTCATGCTAAAGGGAGGGTCTCAGGTTTGGAAGGGGAAGGATTTGGATATCACATCTCTTATTATAGGAAGGATCACAGGTTTGGTATTAGAAGCATTGAGATATCACATCTCATGCTATCGGAAGGGTCTCATGATTGGAATGGGAAGGAGTTGGATATCACATCTCATGCTATAGGAAGGGTCTCAGGTTTGGAACGGGAAGGAGTTGGATATCACATCTCATGTTATAGGAAGAGTCTCAGGTTTGGTATAAGCATTGAGATATCACATCTCATGCTATAGGAAGGGTCTCAGGTTTGGAACGGGAAGGAGTTGGATATCCCATCTCATGTTATAGGACGGGTCTCAGGTTTGATATTAGAAGCATTGAGATATCACATCTCATGCTATAGGAATGGTCTCAGGATTGGAATGGGTAGGAGTTGGATATTACATTCTTGCTATAGGAAGGATCTCATGTTTGGAATGGGAATGAGTTGGATATCACATATGGTATATGAAGTGTCTCAGGTTTGGAACGGGAATGAGTTGGATATCACATCTCATGTTATAGGAAGGGTCTCAGGTTTGGTATAAGCATTGAGATATCACATCTCTGCTATCGGAAGTGGCTCAGGATTGGAATGGAAGGAGTTGGATATCCCATCTCATGTTATAGGACGGGTCTCTGGTTTGGTATAAGCATTGAGATATCACATCTCATGCTATAGGAAGGGTCTCAGGATTGGAATGGGAAGGATTTGGATATCACATCTCATGCTATAGGAAGGGTCTCAGGTTTGGTATACGCATGGAGATATCACTTCTCATGCTATAGGAAGGGTCTCAGGATTGGAATGGGAAGGAGTTGTATATCACATCTCATGCTATAGGAAGGGTCTCAGGTTTGGTATAAGCATGGAGATATCACTTCTTATGCTATAGGAAGGGTCTCAGGATTGGAATGGGAAGGAGTTGGATATCACATCTCATGTTATAGGAAGGATCTCAGGTTTGGTATTAGAAGCATTGAGACATCACATCTCATGCTATGGGAAGGGTCTCAGGATTGGAATGGGAAGGAGTTGGATATCACATCTCATGCTATAGGAAGGGTCTCAGGTTTGGTATAAGCATTGAGATATCACATCTCATGCTATAGGAAGGGTCTCAGGATTGGAATGGGAAGGAGTTGTATATGACATCTCAGGCCATAGCAAGGGTCTAAGGTTTGGTATTAGCATTGAGATATCACATCTCTGCTATCGGAAGGGTCTCAGGATTGGAATGGGAAGGAGTTGGATATCCTATCTCATGTTATAGGAAGGGTCTCAGGTTTGGTATTAGAAGCATTGAGATATCACATCTCATGCTATAGGAAGGGTCTCCGGATTGGAATGGGAAGGACTTGGATGTCAGATCTCATGCTATAGGGAGGGTCTCAAGTTTGATATTAGAAGCATTGAGATAACAAATCTCATGATATCGGAAGGGTGTCAGGATTGGAATGGGAAGGAGTTGGATATCACATCTCATGATAAAGGAAGGGTCTAAGGTTTGGAAGGGGAAGGATTTGGATATCACATCTCATGTTATAGGACGGGTCTCAGGTTTGGTATTAGAAGCATTGAGATATAAAGTCTCATGGTATAGGAAGGGTCTCAGAATTGGAATGGGAAGGAGTTGGATATCACATCTCAAGCTATAGGAAGGGTCTCAGGATTGGAATGGGAAGGAGTTTGATATCACATCTCATGCCATAGTATGGGTCTCAGGTTTGGTAGAAGCATTGGGATATCACATCTCATGCTATCGGAAGGGTATCAGGATTGGATTTGGAAGGAGTTGGATATCCCATCTCATGCTATAGGAAGGGTCTCAGGTTGGAATGGGAAGGAGTTGGATATCAAATCTCATGTTATAGGAAGGGTCTCAGGATTGGAATGGGAAGAAGTTGGATATCACATTTCATGTTAGAGGAAGGATCTCAGGTTTGGTATTAGAGGCATTGAGATATCACATCTCATGCTATAGGAAGGTTCTCAGGATTGGAATGGGAAGGAGTTGGATATCACATCTCAAGCTATAGGAAGGGTCCCAGGTTTGGTATAAGCATTGAGATATCACATCTCACGCTATAGGAAGGGTCTCAGGATTGGAATGGGAAGGAGTTTGATATCACATCTCATGTTATAGGAAAGATATCAGGTTTGGTATTAGAAACATTGAGACATCACATCTCATGTTATAGGAAGGGTCTCAGGATTGGAATGGGAAGAAGTTGGATATCACATCTCATGTTATAGGACGGGTCTCAGGTTTGGTATTAGAAGCATTGAGATATCACATCGCATGCTGTAGGAAGGGTCTCAGGATTGGAATGGGAAGGAGTTGGATATTACATTCTTGCTATAGGAAGGGTCTCATGTTTGGAATGGGAAGGAGTTGGATATCACATATGCTATAGGAAGGGTCTCAGGTTTGGAACGGGAAGGAGTTGGATATCACATCTCATGCTATAGGAAGGGTCTCAGGACTGGAATGGGAAGGAGTTGGATATCACATCTCATGCTAAAGGAAGGGTCTCAGGTTTGGAATGGGAAGGAGTTGGATATCCCATCTCATGTTATAGGACGGGTCTCAGGTTTGTTATTAGAATCATTGAGATATCATATTGCATGCTGTAGGAAGGGTCTTAGGATTGGAATGGGAAGGACTTGGATATCACATCTCATGCTATAGGAGGAGTCTCAGGTTTGGTATAAGCATTGAGACATCACATCTCATGCTATAGGAAGGGTCTCAAGATTGGAATGGGAAGGAGTTGAATATCACATCTCATGCTATAGGAAGGGTCTCAGGTTTGGTATAAGCATTGAGATATCACATCTCATGCTATAGGAAGGGTCTCAGGATTGGAATGGGAAGGAGTTGAATATCACATCTCATGCTATAGGAAGGGTCTCAGGTTTGGTATAAGCATTGAGATATCACATCTCATGCTATAGGAAGGGTCTCAGGATTGGAATGGGAAGGAGTTGGATATCACATCTCATGCTATAGGAAGGGTCTCAGGTTTGGAAGGGGAAGGAGTTGGATATCCAATCTCATGTTATAGGACTGGTCTCAGGTTTGGTATTCGAAGCATTGAGATATCAAGTCTCATGGTATAGGAAGGGTCTCAGAATTGGAATGGGAAGGAGTTGGATATCACATCTCAAGCTATAAGAAGGGTCTCAGGATTGGAATGGGAAGGACTTGGATATCACATCTCATGCTATAGGAAGTCTCTCAGGTTTGGAAGGGGAAAGAGTTGGATATCACATTTCATGTTAGAGGTAGGATCTCAGGTTTGGTATTAGAGGCATTGAGATATCACATCTCATGCTATCAGAAGGGTCTCAGGAATGGAATGGGAAAGAGTTGGATATCACATCTCATGCTAAAGGGAGGGTCTCAGGTTTGGAAGGGGAAGGATTTGGATATCACATCTCATGCTATAGATAGGCTCTCAGGTTTGGAAAGGGAAGGAGTTGGATATCACATCTCATGCTATAGGAAGGGTCTCAGGATTGGAATGGGAAGTAGTTGGATATCACATCTCATGCTATAGGAAGGGTCTCAGGTTTGGTATAAGCATTGAGATATCACATCTCATGCTATATAACGGGTCTCAGGATTGGAATGGAAGGAGTTGGATATCACATCTCATGTTATAGGAAAGATCTCAGGTTTGGTATTAGAAGGATTGAGACATCACATCTCATGCTATAGGAAGGGTCTCAGGTTTGGTATACGCATTGAGATATCACATCTCATGCTATAGGAAGGGTCTCAGGATTGGAATGGGAAGGAGTTGTATATGACATCTCATGCGGTTCGAAGGGTCTCAGGTTTGGTATAAGCATTGAGATATCACTTCTCATGCTATAGGAAGTGTCTCAGGATTGGAATGGGAAGGAGTTGGATATCACATCTCATGTTATAGGAAGTATCTCAGGTTTGGTATTAGAAGCATTGAGACATCACATCTCATGCTATAGGAAGGGTCTCAGGATTGGAATTTTGAAGGAGTTGGATATCACATCTCATGCTAAAGGGAGGGTCTCAGGTTTGGAAGGGGAAGGATTTGGATATTACATCTCGTGTTATAGGAATGATCTCAGGTTTGGTATTAGAAGCATTGAGATATCACATCTCATGCTATCGGAAGGATCTCAGGATTGGAATGGGAAGGAGTTGGATATCACATCTCATGCTATAGGAAGGGTTACAGGATTGGAATGGGAAGGAGTTGTATATGACATCTCATGCCACAGGAAGGGTCTCAGGTTTGGTATAAGCATTGAGATATCACATCTCTGCTATCGGAAGGGTCTCAGGATTGGAATGGGAAGGAGTTGGATATCCCATCTTATGTTATAGGAAGGGTCTCAGGTTTGGTATTAGAAGCATTGAGATATCACATCTCATGCTATAGGAAGGGTCTCAGGATTGTAATGGGAAGGACTTGGATATCACATCTCATGCTATAGGGAGGGTCTCACGTTTGGAAAGGGAAGGAGTTGGATATCACATTTCATGTTAGAGGTAGGATCTTGGGTTTGGTATTAGAGGCATTGAGATATCACATCTCATGCTATCAGAAGGGTCTCAGGATTGGAATGGGAAGGAGTTGGATATCACATCTCATGCTAAAGGGAGGGTCTCAGGTTTGGAAGGGGAAGGATTTGGATATCACATCTCATGTTATAGGAAGGATCTCAGGTTTGGTATTAGAAGCATTGAGATATCACATCTCTGCTATCGGAAGTGGCTCAGGATTGGAATGGGAAGGAGTTGGATATCCCATCTCATGTTATAGGACGGGTCTCTGGTTTGGTATAAGCATTGAGATATCACATCTCATGCTATAGGAAGGGTCTCAGGATTGGAATGGGAAGGATTTGGATATCACATCTCATGCTATAGGAAGGGTCTCAGGTTTGGTATACGCATGGAGATATCACTTCTCATGCTATAGGAAGGGTCTCAGGATTGGAATGGGAAGGAGTTGGATATCACATCTCATGTTATAGGAAGGATCTCAGGTTTGGTATTAGAAGCATTGAGATATCAGATCTCATGCTATCAGAAGGGTCTCAGGATTGGAATGGGAAGGAGTTGGATATCATATCTCATGCTAAAGGGAGGGTCTCAGGTTTGGAATGGGAAGGATTTGTATATCACATCTCATGTTATCGGAAGGATCTCAGGTTTGGTATTAGAAGTATTGAGATATCATATCTCATGCTATAGGAAGGGTCTCAGGACTGGAATGGGAAGGAGTTGGATATCACATCTCATGCCAAAGGAAGGGTCTCAGGTTTGGTAGAAGCATTGAGATATCACATCTCATGCTAAAGGAAGGGTCTCAGGATTGGAATGGGAAGGACTTAGATATCACATATCATGCTATAGGGAGGGTCTCAGTTTTGATATTAGAAGCATTGAGATATCACATCTTATGCTATGTCTCAGGATTGGAATGGGAAGGAGCTGGATATCACATCTCATGCTAAAGGAAGGGTCTCAGGTTTGGAAGGGGAAGGAGTTGGATATCACATCTCATGTTATAGGAAGGGTCTCAGGTTTGGTATAAGCATTGAGATATCACATCTCTGCTATCGGAAGTGTCTCAGGATTGGAATGGGATGGAGTTGGATATCCCATCTCATGCTATAGATAGGCTCTCAGGTTTGAAAAGGGAAGGAGTTGGATATCACATCTCATGCTATAGGAAGGGTCTCAGGATTGGAATGGGAAGTAGTTGGATATCACATCTCATGCTATAGGAAGGGTCTCAGGTTTGGTATAAGCATTGAGATATCACATCTCATGCTATAGGACAGGTCTCAGGATTGGAATGGAAGGAGTTGGATATCACATCTCATGCTATAGGAAGGATCTCAGGATTGGAATGGGAAGTAGTTGGATATCACATCTCATGCTATAGGAAGGGTCTCAGGTTTGGTATTAGAAGCATTGAGATATCACATCTCATGCTATAGGAAGGGTCTCAGGATTGGAATGGGAAGGACTTGGATATCACATCTCATGCTATAGATATGCTCTCAGGTTTGGAAAGGGAAGGAGTTGGATATCACATCTCATGCTATAGGAAGGGTCTCAGGATTGGAATGGGAAGTAGTTGGATATCACATCTCATGCTATAGGAAGGGTCTCAGGTTTGGTATAAGCATTGAGATATCACATCTCATGCTATAGGACGGGTCTCAGGATTGGAATGGAAGGAGTTGGATATCACATCTCATGTTATAGGAAGGATCTCAGGTTTGGTATTAGAAGGATTGAGACATCACATCTCATGCTATAGGAAGGGTCTCAGGATTGGAATGGGAAGGAGTTGGATATCACATCTCATGCTATAGGAAGGGTCTCAGGTTTGGTATAAGCATTGAGATATCACATCTCATGCTATAGGAAGGGTCTCAGGATTGGAATGGGAAGTAGTTGTATATGACATCTCATGCCGTAGGAAGGGTCTCAGGTTTGGTATAAGCATTGAGATATCACTTCTCATGCTATAGGAAGTGTCTCAGGATTGGAATGGGAAGGAGTTGGATATCACATCTCATGTTATAGGAAGGATCTCAGGTTTGGTATTAGAAGCATTGAGAGATCACATCTCATGCTATAGGAAGGGTCTCAGGATTGGAATGGGAAGGAGTTGGATATCACATCTCATGCTAAAGGGAGGGTCTCAGGTTTGGAAGGGGAAGGATTTCGATATTACATCTCGTGTTATAGGAATGATCTCAGGTTTGGTATTAGAAGCATTGAGATATCACATCTCATGCTATCGGAAGGATCTCAGGTTTGGTGTTAGAAGCATTGAGATATCAAATCTCATGCTATAGGAAGGGTCTCAGGATTGGAATGGGAAGGAGTTGGATATCACATCTCATGCTATAGGAAGGGATTCAGGTTTGGTATAAGCATTGAGATATCACATCTCATGCTATAGGAAGGGTCTCAGGATTGGAATGGGAAGGAGTTGGATATCACATCTCATGCTATAGGAAGGGTCTCAGGTTTGGTATAAGCATTGAGATATCACATCTTATGCTATAGGAAGGGTCTCAGGATTGGAATGGGAAGGAGTTGTATATGACATCTCATGCCATAGGAAGAGTCTCAGGTTTGGTATAAGCATTGAGATATCACATCTCTGCTATCGGAAGGGTCTCAGGATTGGAATGGGAAGGAGTTTGATATCACATCTCAAGCTATAGGAAGGGTCTCAGGATTGGAATGGGAAGGAGTTGGATATCACATCTCAAGATATAGGAAGGGTCTCAGGATTGGAATGGGAAGGAGTTGGATATCACATCTCATGCTATAGGAAGGGTCTCAGGTTTGGTATAAGCATTGAGATATCACATCTCTGCTATCGGAAGTGTCTCAGGATTGGAATGGGAAGGAGTTGGATATCACATCTCATGCTATAGGAAGGGTCTCAGGATTGGAATGGGAAGTAGTTGGATATCACATCTCATGCTATAGGAAGGGTCTCAGGTTTGGCATAAGCATTGAGATATCACATCTCATGCTATAGGAAGGGTCTCAGGATTGGAATGGGAAGGAGTTGTATATGACATCTCATGCCGTAGGAAGGGTCTCAGGTTTGGTATAAGCATTGAGATATCACTTCTCATGCTATAGGAAGTGTCTCAGGATTGGAATGGGAAGGAGTTGGATATCACATCTCATGTTATAGGAAGGATCTCAGGTTTGGTATTAGAAGCATTGAGAAATCACATCTCATGCTATAGGAAGGGTCTCAGGATTGGAATGGGAAGGAGTTGGATATCACATCTCATGCTAAAGGGAGGGTCTCAGGTTTGGAAGGGGAAGGATTTGGATATAACATCTCGTGTTATAGGAATGATCTCAGGTTTGGTATTAGAATCATTGAGATATCACATCTCATGCTATCGGAAGGATCTCAGGTTTGGTGTTAGAAGCATTGAGATATCAAATCTCATGCTATAGGAAGGGTCTCAGGATTGGAATGGGAAGGAGTTGGATATCACATCTCATGCTATAGGAAGGGTCTCAGGATTGGAATGGGAAGGCGTTGTATATGACATCTCATGCCACAGGAAGGGTCTCAGGTTTGGTATAAGCATTGAGATATCACATCTCTGCTATCGGAAGGGTCTCAGGATTGGAATGGGAAGGAGTTGGATATCCCATCTTATGTTATAGGAAGCGTCTCAGGTTTGGTATTAGAAGCATTGAGATATCACATCTCATGCTATAGGAAGGGTCTCAGGATTGGAATGGGAAGGACTTGGATATCACATCTCATGCTATAGGGAGGGTCTCACGTTTGGAAAGGGAAGGGGTTGGATATCACATTTCATGTTAGAGGTAGGAATCAGGTTTGGTATTAGAGGCATTGAGATATCACATCTCATGCTATCAGAAGGGTCTCAGGATTGAAATGGGAAGGAGTTGGATATCACATCTCATGCTAAAGGGAGGGTCTCAGATTTGGAAGGGGAAGGATTTGGATATCACATCTCATGTTATAGGAAGGATCTCAGGTTTGGTATCAGAAGCATTGAGATATGACATCTCATGCTATTGGAAGGATCTCAGGTTTGGTATTAGAGGCATTGAGATATCACATCTCATGCTAAAGGGAGGGGCCCAGGTTTGGAAGGGGAAGGATTTGGATATCACATCTCTTATTATAGGAAGGATCACAGGTTTGGTATTAGAAGCATTGAGATATCACATCTCATGCTATCGGAAGGGTCTCAGGATTGGAATGGGAAGGAGTTGGATATCACATCTCATGCTATAGGAAGGGTCTCAGGTTTGGAACGGGAAGGAGTTGGATATCACATCTCATGTTATAGGAAGAGTCTCAGGTTTGGTATAAGCATTGAGATATCACATCTCTGCTATCGGAGGTGTCTCAGGATTGGGATGGGAAGGAATTGGATATCACATCTCATGCTATAGGAAGGGTCTCAGGTTTGGAACGGGAAGGAGTTGGATATCCCATCTCATGTTATAGGACGGGTCTCAGGTTTGATATTAGAAGCATTATGGGAAGGAGTTGGATATCACATATGCTATAGGAAGTGTCTCAGGTTTGGAACGGGAATGAGTTGGATATCACATCTCATGTTATAGGAAGGGTCTCAGGTTTGGTATAAGCATTGAGATATCACATCTCTGCTATCGGAAGTGGCTCAGGATTGGAATGGGAAGGAGTTGGATATCCCATCTCATGTTATAGGACGGGTCTCTGGTTTGGTATAAGCATTGAGATATCACATCTCATGCTATAGGAAGGGTCTCAGGATTGGAATGGGAAGGATTTGGATATCACATCTCATGCTATAGGAAGGGTCTCAGGTTTGGTATACGCATGGAGATATCACTTCTCATGCTATAGGAAGGGTCTCAGGATTGGAATGGGAAGGAGTTGGATATTACATCTCATGCTATAGGAAGGGTCTCAGGTTTGCTATAAGCATGGAGATATCACTTCTCATGCTATAGGAAGGGTCTCAGGATTGGAATGGGAAGGAGTTGGATATCACATCTCATGTTATAGGAAGGATCTCAGGTTTGGTATTAGAAGCATTGAGACATCACATCTCATGCTATGGGAAGGGTCTCAGGATTGGAATGGGAAGGAGTTGGATATCACATCTCATGCTATAGGAAGGGTTTCAGGTTTGGTATAAGCATTGAGATATCACATCTCATGCTATAGGAAGGGTCTCAGGATTGGAATGGGAAGGAGTTGTATATGACATCTCAGGCCATAGCAAGGGTCTCAGGTTTGGTATAAGCATTGAGATATCACATCTCTGCTATCGGAAGGGTCTCAGGATTGGAATGGGAAGGAGTTGGATATCCCATCTCATGTTATAGGAAGGGTCTCAGGTTTGGTATTAGAAGCATTGAGATATCACATCTCATGCTATAGGAAGGGTCTCAGGATTGGAATGGGAAGGACTTGGATGTCAGATCTCATGCTATAGGGAGGGTCTCAAGTTTGATATTACAAGCATTGAGATAACAAATCTCATGATATCGGAAGGGTGTCAGGATTGGAATGGGAAGGAGTTGGAAATCACATCTCATGATAAAGGAAGGGTCTAAGGTTTGGAAGGGGAAGGATTTGGATATCACATCTCACGTTATAGGACGGGTCTCAGGTTTGGTATTAGAAGCATTGAGATATCAAGTCTCATGGTATAGGAAGGGTCTCAGAATTGGAATGGGAAGGAGTTGGATATCACATCTCAAGCTATAGGAAGGGTCTCAGGATTGGAATGGGAAGGAGTTTGATATCACATCTCATGCCATAGTATGGGTCTCAGGTTTGGTAGAAGCATTGGGATATCATATCTCATGCTATCGGAAGGGTATCAGGATTGGATTTGGAAGGAGTTGGATATCCCATCTCATGCTATAAGAAGGGTCTCAGGTTGGAATGGGAAGGAGTTGGATATCACATCTCATGTTATAGGAAGGGTCTCAGGATTGGAATGGGAAGGAGTTGGATATCCCATCTCATGTTATAGGACCGGTCTCTGGTTTGGTATAAGCATTGAGATATCACATCTCATGCTATAGGAAGGGTCTCAGGATTGGAATGGGAAGGATTTGGATATCACATCTCATGCTATAGGAAGGGTCTCAGGTTTGGTATACGCATGGAGATATCACTTCTCATGCTATAGGAAGGGTCTCAGGATTGGAATGGGAAGGAGTTGGATATCACATCTCATGCTATAGGAAGGGTCTCAGGTTTGGAACGGGAAGGAGTTGGATATCACATCTCATGTTATAGGAAGAGTCTCAGGTTTGGTATAAACATTGAGATATCACATCTCTGAAATCGGAAGTATCTCAGGATTGGGATGGGAAGGAGTTGGATATCACATCTCATGCTATAGGGAGGTTCTCAGGTTTGATATTAGAAGCATTGAGATATCACATATGCTATTGGAAGGGTCTCAGTATTGGAATTGGAAGGAGTTGGATATCACATCTCATGCTATCGGAAAGGTCTCATGTTCGGAATGGGAAGGAGTTGGATATCACATATGCTATAGGAAGTGTCTCAGGTTTGGAATGGGAATGAGTTGGATATCACATCTTATGTTATGGGAAGGGTCTCAGGTTTGGTATAAGCATTGAGATATCACATCTCTGCTATCGGAAGTGGCTCAGGATTGGAATGGGAAGGAGTTGGATATCCCATCTCATGTTATAGGACGGGTCTCTGGTTTGGTAAAAGCATTGAGATATCACATCTCATGCTATAGGAAGGGTCTCAGGATTGGAATGGGAAGGATTTGGATATCACATCTCATGCTATAGGAAGGGTCTCAGGTTTGGTATACGCATGGAGATATAACTTCTCATGCTATAGGAAGGGTCTCAGGATTGGAAAAGGAAGGAGTTGGATATCACATCTCATGTTATAGGAAGGATCTCAGGTTTGGTATTAGAAGCATTGAGATATCACATCTCATGCTATCAGAAGGGTCTCAGGATTGGAATGGGAAGGAGTTGGATATCACATCTCATGCTAAAGGGAGGGTCTCAGGTTTGGAAGGGGAAGGATTTGGATATCACATCTCATGTTATCAGAAGGATCTCAGGTTTGGTATTAGAAGTATTGAGATATCATATCTCATGCTATAGGAAGGGTCTCAGGACTGGAATGGGAAGGAGTTGGATATCACATCTCATGCTAAAGGAAGGGTCTCAGGTTTGGTAGAAGCATTGAGATATCACATCTCCTGCTATAGGAAGGGTCTTAGGATTGGAATGGGAAGGACTTAGATATCACATATCATGCTATAGGGAGGATCTCAGTTTTGATATTAGAAGCATTGAGATATCACATCTTATGCTATCGGAAGTGTCTCAGGATTGGAATGGGAAGGAGCTGGATATCACATCTCTGCTATCGGAAGTGTCTCAGGATTGGAATGGGAAGGAGTTGGATATCCCATCTCATGCTATAGATATGCTCTCAGGTTTGGAAAGGGAAGGAGTTGGATATCACATCTCATGCTATAGGAAATTTCTCAGGATTGGAATGGGAAGTAGTTGGATATCACATCTCATGCTATAGGAAGGGTCTCAGGTTTGGTATAAGCATTGAGATATCACATCTCATGCTATAGGATGGGTCTCAGGATTGGAATGGAAGGAGTTGGATATCACATCTCATGCTATAAGAAGGGTCTCAGGATTGGAATGGGAAGTAGTTGGATATCACATCTCATGCTATAGGAAGGGTCTCAGGTTTGGTATTAGAAGCATTGAGATATCACATCTCATGCTATAGGAAGGGTCTCAGGATTGGAATGGGAAGGAATTGGATATCACATCTCATGCTATAGATAGGCTCTCAGGTTTGGAAAGGGAAGGAGTTGGATATCACATCTCATGCTATAGGAAGGGTCTCAGGATTGGAATGGGAAGTAGTTGGATATCACATCTCATGCTATAGGAAGGCTCTCAGGTTTGGTATAAGCATTGAGATATCACATCTCATGCTATAGGAAGGGTCTCAGGATTGGAATGGGAAGGAGTTGTATATGACATCTCATGCCGTAGGAAGGGTCTCAGGTTACATCTCATGCTATAGTAAGGTTCTCAGGATTGGAATGGGAAGGAGTTGGATATCACATCTCAAGCTATAGGAAGGGTCTCAGGTTTGGTATAAGCATTGAGATATCACATCTCATGCTATAGGAAGGGACTCAGGATTGGAATGGGAAGGAGTTGGATATCACATCTCATGTTATAGGAAAGATATCAGGTTTGGTATTAGAAGCATTGAGACATCACATCTCATGTTATAGGAAGGGTCTCAGGATTGGAATGGGAAGAAGTTGGATATCACATCTCATGCCATAGGAAGGGTCTCAGGTTTGGTATAAGCATTGAGATATCACATCTCTGCTATCGGAAGGGTCTCAGGATTGGAATGGGAAGGAGTTTGATATCACATCTCATGCCATGTATGGGTCTCAGGTTTTGTAGAAGCATTGGGATATCACATCTCATGCTATCGGAAGGGTATCAGGATTGGATTTGGAAGGAGTTGGATATCCCATCTCATGCTATAGGAAAGGTCTCAGGTTGGAATGGGAAGGAGTTGGATATCACATCTGATGTTATAGGAAGGGTCTTAGGATTGGAATGGGAAGGACTTGGATATCACATCTCATGCTATAGGAAGGCTCTCAGGTTTGGAAGGGGAAGGAGTTGGATATCACATTTCATGTTAGAGGTAGGATATCAGGTTTGGTAAAGAGGCATTGAGATATCACATCTCGTGCTATAGGAAGGGTCTCAGAATTGGAATGGGAAGGAGTTGGATATCACATCTCATGTTATAGGAAAGATCTCAGGTTTGGTATTAGAAGCATTGAGACATCACATCTCATGTTATAGGAAGGGTCTCAGGATTGGAATGGGAAGAAGTTGGATATCACATCTCATGCTATAGGAAGGGTCTCAGGTTTGGTATAAGCATTGAGATATCACATCTCATGCTATAGGAAGGGTCTCAGGATTGGAATGGGAAGGAGTTGTATATGACATCTCATGCCATAGGAAGGGTCTCAGGTTTGGTATAAGCATTGAGATATCACATCTCATGCTATAGGAAGGATCTCAGGATTGGAATGGGAAGGACTTGGATATCACATCTCATGCTATAGGCAGGGTCTCAGGTTTGGAAAGGGAAGGAGTTGGATATCACATTTCATGTTAGAGGTAGGATCTCAGGTTTGGTATTAGAGGCATTGAGATATCACATCTCATGCTATCAGAAGGGTCTCAGGATTGGAATGGGAAGGAGTTGGATATCCCATCTCATGCTATAGGAAGGGTCTCAGGTTGGAATGGGAAGGAGTTGGATATCACATCTGATGTTATAGGAAGGGTCTTAGGATTGGAATGGGAAGGACTTGGATATCACATCTCATGCTATAGGAAGGCTCTCAGGTTTGGTATAAGCATTGAGATATCACATCTCTGCTATCGGAAGTGTCTCAGGATTGGAATGGGAAGGAGTTGGATATCCCATCTCATGCTATAGATATGCTCTCAGGTTTGGAAAGGGAAGGAGTTGGATATCACATCTCATGCTATAGGAAATTTCTCAGGATTGGAATGGGAAGTAGTTGGATATCACATCTCATGCTATAGGAAGGGTCTCAGGTTTGGTATAAGCATTGAGATATCACATCTCATGCTATAGGATGGGTCTCAGGATTGGAATGGAAGGAGTTGGATATCACATCTCATGCTATAAGAAGGGTCTCAGGATTGGAATGGGAAGTAGTTGGATATCACATCTCATGCTATAGGAAGGGTCTCAGGTTTGGTATTAGAAGCATTGAGATATCACATCTCATGCTATAGGAAGGGTCTCAGGATTGGAATGGGAAGGAATTGGATATCACATCTCATGCTATAGATAGGCTCTCAGGTTTGGAAAGGGAAGGAGTTGGATATCACATCTCATGCTATAGGAAGGGTCTCAGGATTGGAATGGGAAGTAGTTGGATATCACATCTCATGCTATAGGAAGGGTCTCAGGTTTGGTATAAGCATTGAGATATCACATCTCATGCTATAGGAAGGGTCTCAGGATTGGAATGGGAAGGAGTTGTATATGACATCTCATGCCGTAGGAAGGGTCTCAGGTTACATCTCATGCTATAGGAAGGTTCTCAGGATTGGAATGGGAAGGAGTTGGATATCACATCTCAAGCTATAGGAAGGGTCTCAGGTTTGGTATAAGCATTGAGATATCACATCTCATGCTATAGGAAGGGACTCAGGATTGGAATGGGAAGGAGTTGGATATCACATCTCATGTTATAGGAAAGATATCAGGTTTGGTATTAGAAGCATTGAGACATCACATCTCATGTTATAGGAAGGGTCTCAGGATTGGAATGGGAAGAAGTTGGATATCACATCTCATGCCATAGGAAGGGTCTCAGGTTTGGTATAAGCATTGAGATATCACATCTCTGCTATCGGAAGGGTCTCAGGATTGGAATGGGAAGGAGTTTGATATCACATCTCATGCCATGTATGGGTCTCAGGTTTTGTAGAAGCATTGGGATATCACATCTCATGCTATCGGAAGGGTATCAGGATTGGATTTGGAAGGAGTTGGATATCCCATCTCATGCTATAGGAAAGGTCTCAGGTTGGAATGGGAAGGAGTTGGATATCACATCTGATGTTATAGGAAGGGTCTTAGGATTGGAATGGGAAGGACTTGGATATCACATCTCATGCTATAGGAAGGCTCTCAGGTTTGGAAGGGGAAGGAGTTGGATATCACATTTCATGTTAGAGGTAGGATATCAGGTTTGGTAAAGAGGCATTGAGATATCACATCTCGTGCTATAGGAAGGGTCTCAGAATTGGAATGGGAAGGAGTTGGATATCACATCTCATGTTATAGGAAAGATCTCAGGTTTGGTATTAGAAGCATTGAGACATCACATCTCATGTTATAGGAAGGGTCTCAGGATTGGAATGGGAAGAAGTTGGATATCACATCTCATGCTATAGGAAGGGTCTCAGGTTTGGTATAAGCATTGAGATATCACATCTCATGCTATAGGAAGGGTCTCAGGATTGGAATGGGAAGGAGTTGTATATGACATCTCATGCCATAGGAAGGGTCTCAGGTTTGGTATAAGCATTGAGATATCACATCTCATGCTATAGGAAGGATCTCAGGATTGGAATGGGAAGGACTTGGATATCACATCTCATGCTATAGGCAGGGTCTCAGGTTTGGAAATGGAAGGAGTTGGATATCACATTTCATGTTAGAGGTAGGATCTCAGGTTTGGTATTAGAGGCATTGAGATATCACATCTCATGCTATCAGAAGGGTCTCAGGATTGGAATGGGAAGGAGTTGGATATCCCATCTCATGCTATAGGAAGGGTCTCAGGTTGGAATGGGAAGGAGTTGGATATCACATCTGATGTTATAGGAAGGGTCTTAGGATTGGAATGGGAAGGACTTGGATATCACATCTCATGCTATAGGAAGGCTCTCAGGTTTGGAAGGGGAAGGAGTTGGATATCACATTTCATGTTAGAGGTAGGATATCAGGTTTGGTAAAGAGGCATTGAGATATCACATCTCGTGCTATAGGAAGGGTCTCAGAATTGGAATGGGAAGGAGTTGGATATCACATCTCATGTTATAGGAAAGATCTCAGGTTTGGTATTAGAAGCATTGAGACATCACATCTCATGTTATAGGAAGTGTCTCAGGATTGGAATGGGAAGAAGTTGGATATCACATCTCATGCTATAGGAAGGGTCTCAGGTTTGGTATAAGCATTGAGATATCACATCTCATGCTATAGGAAGGGTCTCAGGATTGGAATGGGAAGGAGTTGTATATGACATCTCATGCCATAGGAAGGGTCTCAGGTTTGGTATAAGCATTGAGATATCACATCTCATGCTATAGGAAGGGTCTCAGGATTGGAATGGGAAGGACTTGGATATCACATCTCATGCTATAGGCAGGGTCTCAGGTTTGGAAAGGGAAGGAGTTGGATATCACATTTCATGTTAGAGGTAGGATCTCAGGTTTGGTATTAGAGGCATTGAGATATCACATCTCATGCTATCAGAAGGGTCTCAGGATTGGAATGGGAAGGAGTTGGATATCACATCTCATGCTAAAGGGAGGGTCTCAGGTTTGGAAGGGGAAGGATTTGGATATCACATCTCATGTTATAGGAAGGATCTCAGGTTTGGTATTAGAAGCATTGAGATATCACATCTCATGCTATCGGAAGTATCTCAGGTTTGGTATTAGAGGCATTGAGATATCACATCTCATGCTATCATAAGGGTCTGAGGATTGGAATGGGAAGGAGTTGGATATCACATCTCATGCTAAAGGGAGGGTCTCAGGTTTGGAAGGGGAAGGATTTGGATATCACATCACATGTCATAAGAAGAATATCAGGTTTGGTATTAGAAGCATTGAGATAACACATCTCATGCTATCGGAAGGGTCTCAGGATTGGAATGGGAAGGAGCTGGATATCACATCTCATGCTATAGGAAGGGTCTCAGGTTTGGAACGGGAAGGAGTTGGATATCACATCTCATGCTATAGGAAGGGTCTCAGGTTTGGAACGGGAAGGAGTTGGATATCCCATCTCATGTTATAGGACGGGTCTCAGGTTTGGTATTAGAAGCATTGAGATATCACATCGCATGCTGTAGGAAGGATCTCAGGATTGGAATGGGAAGGAGTTGGATATTACATTCTTGCTATAGGAAGGGTCTCATGTTTGGAATGGGAAGGAGTTGGATATCACATATGCTATAGGAAGGGTCTCAGGTTTGGAACGGGAAGGAGTTGGATATCACATCTCATGCTATAGGAAGGGTCTCAGGTTTAGTATAAGCATTGAGATATCACATCTCTGCTATCGGAAGTGTCTCAGGATTGGAATGGGAAGGAGTTGGATATCCCATCTCATGTTATAGGACGGGTCTCAGGTTTGTTATTAGAATCATTGAGATATCATATTGCATGCTATGGGAAGGGTCTCAGGATTGGAATGGGAAGGAGTTGGATATCACATTTCATGTTAGAGGAAGGATCTCAGGTTTGGTGTTAGAGGCATTGAGATATCACATCTCATGCCATAGGAAGGGTCTCAGGATTGGAATGGGAAGGAGTTGGATATCACATCTCATGCTATAGGAAGGGTCTCAGGTTTGGTATAAGCATTGAGATATCACATCTCATGCTATAGGAAGGGTCTCAGGATTGGAATGGGAAGGAGTTGGATATCACATCTGATGTTATAGGAAGGATCTCAGGTTTGGTATTAGAAGCATTGAGACATCACATCTCATGCTATGGGAAGGGTCTCAGGATTGGAATGGGAAGGAGTTGGATATCACATCTCATGCTATAGGAAGGGTCTCAGGTTTGGTATAAGTATTGAGATATCACATCTCATGCTATAGGAAGGGTCTCAGGATTGGAATGGGAAGGAGTTGTATATGACATCTCATGCCATAGGAAGGGTCTCAGGTTTGGTATAAGCATTGAGATATCACATCTCTGCTATCGGAAGGGTCTCAGGATTGGAATGGGAAGGAGTTGGATATCCCATCTCATGTTATAGGAAGAGTCTCAGGTTTGGTATTAGAAGCATTGAGATATCACATCTCATGCTATAGGAAGTGTCTCAGGATTGGAATGGGAAGGAGTTTGATATCACATCTCATGCCATGAATGGGTCTCAGGTTTTGTAGAAGCATTGGGATATCACATCTCATGCTATCGGAAGGGTATCAGGATTGGATTTGGAAGGAGTTGGATATCCCATCTCATGCTATAGGAAGGGTCTCAGGTTGGAATGGGAAGGAGTTGGATATCACATCTGATGTTATAGGAAGGGTCTCAGGATTGGAATGGGAAGGACTTGGATATCACATCTCATGCTATAGGAAGGCTCTCAGGTTTTGAAGGGGAAGGAGTTGGATATCACATTTCATGTTAGAGGTAGGATCTCAGGTTTGGTATTAGAGGCATTGAGATATCACATCTCATGCTAAAGGGAGGGTCTCAGGTTTGGAAGGGGAAGGATTTGGATATCACATCTCATGTTATAGGAAGGATCTCAGGTTTGGTATTAGAAGCATTGAGACATCACATCTCATGCTATGGGAAGGGTCTCAGGATTGGAATGGGAAGGAGTTGGATATCACATCTCATGCTATAGGAAGGGTCTCAGGTTTGGTATAAGCATTGAGATATCACATCTCATGCTATAGGAAGGGTCTCAGGATTGGAATGGGAAGGAGTTGTATATGACATCTCATGCCATAGGAAGGGTCTCAGGTTTGGTATAAGCATTGAGATATCACATCTCTGCTATCGGAAGGGTCTCAGGATTGGGATGGGAAGGAGTTGGATATCCCATCTCATGTTATAGGAAGAGTCTCAGGTTTGGTATTAGAAGCATTGAGATATCACATCTCATGCTAAAGGGAGGGTCTCAGGTTTGGAAGGGGAAGGATTTGGATATCACATCTCATGTTATAGGAAGGATCTCAGGTTTGGTATTAGAAGCATTGAGATATCACATCTCATGCTATCGGAAGGATCTCAGGTTTGGTATTAGAGGCATTGAGATATCACATCTCATGCTATTAGAAGGGTCTCAGGATTGGAATGGGAAGGAGTCGGATATCACATCTCATGCTAAAGGGAGGGTCTCAGGTTTGGAAGTGGAAGGATTTGGATATCACATCTCATGTTATAGGAAGGATCTCAGGTTTGGTATTAGAAGCATTGAGATATCACATCTCATGCTATAGGAAGGGTCTCAAGATTGGAATGGGAAGGAGTTGGATATCACATCTCAAGCTATAGGAAGGGTCTCAGGATTGGAATGGGAAGGAGTTTGATATCACTTCTCATGCCATAGTATGGGTCTCAGGTTTGGTAGAAGCATTGGGATATCACATCTCATGCTATCGGAAGGGTATCCGGATTGGATTTGGAAGGAGTTGGATATCACATCTCATGCTAAAGGGAGGGTCTCAGGTTTGGAAGGGGAAGGATTTGGATATCACATCACATGTCATAAGAAGGATCTCAGGTTTGGTATTAGAAGCATTGAGATAACACATCTCATGCTATAGGAAGGGTCTCAGGATTGGAATGGGAAGGAGTTGTATATGACATCTCATGCCATAGGAAGGGTCTCAGGTTTGGTATAAGCATTGAGATATCACATCTCATGCTATAGGAAGGGTCAAAGGATTGGAATGGGAAGGACTTGGATATCACATCTCATGCTATAGGCAGGGTCTCAGGTTTGGAAAGGGAAGGAGTTGGATATCACATTTCATGTTAGAGGTAGGATCTCAGGTTTGGTATTAGAGGCATTGAGATATCACATCTCATGCTATCAGAAGGGTCTCAGGATTGGAATGGGAAGGAGTTGGATATCACATCTCATGCTAAAGGGAGGGTCTCAGGTTTGGAAGGGGAAGGATTTGGATATCACATCTCATGTTATAGGAAGGATCTCAGGTTTGGTATTAGAAGCATTGAGATATCACATCTCATGCTATCGGAAGTATCTCAGGTTTGGTATTAGAGGCATTGAGATATCACATCTCATGCTATCATAAGGGTCTGAGGATTGGAATGGGAAGGAGTTGGATATCACATCTCATGCTAAAGGGAGGGTCTCAGGTTTGGAAGGGGAAGGATTTGGATATCACATCACATGTCATAAGAAGGATCTCAGGTTTGGTATTAGAAGCATTGAGATAACACATCTCATGCTATCGGAAGGGTCTCAGGATTGGAATGGGAAGGAGCTGGATATCACATCTCATGCTATAGGAAGGGTCTCAGGTTTGGAACGGGAAGGAGTTGGATATCACATCTCATGCTATAGGAAGGGTCTCAGGTTTGGAACGGGAAGGAGTTGGATATCCCATCTCATGTTATAGGACGGGTCTCAGGTTTGGTATTAGAAGCATTGAGATATCACATCGCATGCTGTAGGAAGGATCTCAGGATTGGAATGGGAAGGAGTTGGATATTACATTCTTGCTATAGGAAGGGTCTCATGTTTGGAATGGGAAGGAGTTGGATATCACATATGCTATAGGAAGGGTCTCAGGTTTGGAACGGGAAGGAGTTGGATATCACATCTCATGCTATAGGAAGGGTCTCAGGTTTAGTATAAGCATTGAGATATCACATCTCTGCTATCGGAAGTGTCTCAGGATTGGAATGGGAAGGAGTTGGATATCCCATCTCATGTTATAGGACGGGTCTCAGGTTTGTTATTAGAATCATTGAGATATCATATTGCATGCTATGGGAAGGGTCTCAGGATTGTAATGGGAAGGAGTTGGATATCACATTTCATGTTAGAGGAAGGATCTCAGGTTTGGTGTTAGAGGCATTGAGATATCACATCTCATGCTATAGGAAGGGTCTCAGGATTGGAATGGGAAGGAGTTGGATATCACATCTCATGCTATAGGAAGGGTCTCAGGTTTGGTATAAGCATTGAGATATCACATCTCATGCTATAGGAAGGGTCTCAGGATTGGAATGGGAAGGAGTTGGATATCACATCTGATGTTATAGGAAGGATCTCAGGTTTGGTATTAGAAGCATTGAGACATCACATCTCATGCTATGGGAAGGGTCTCAGGATTGGAATGGGAAGGAGTTGGATATCACATCTCATGCTATAGGAAGGGTCTCAGGTTTGGTATAAGTATTGAGATATCACATCTCATGCTATAGGAAGGGTCTCAGGATTGGAATGGGAAGGAGTTGTATATGACATCTCATGCCATAGGAAGGGTCTCAGGTTTGGTATAAGCATTGAGATATCACATCTCTGCTATCGGAAGGGTCTCAGGATTGGAATGGGAAGGAGTTGGATATCCCATCTCATGTTATAGGAAGAGTCTCAGGTTTGGTATTAGAAGCATTGAGATATCACATCTCATGCTATAGGAAGTGTCTCAGGATTGGAATGGGAAGGAGTTTGATATCACATCTCATGCCATGAATGGGTCTCAGGTTTTGTAGAAGCATTGGGATATCACATCTCATGCTATCGGAAGGGTATCAGGATTGGATTTGGAAGGAGTTGGATATCCCATCTCATGCTATAGGAAGGGTCTCAGGTTGGAATGGGAAGGAGTTGGATATCACATCTGATGTTATAGGAAGGGTCTCAGGATTGGAATGGGAAGGACTTGGATATCACATCTCATGCTATAGGAAGGCTCTCAGGTTTTGAAGGGGAAGGAGTTGGATATCACATTTCATGTTAGAGGTAGGATCTCAGGTTTGGTATTAGAGGCATTGAGATATCACATCTCATGCTAAAGGGAGGGTCTCAGGTTTGGAAGGGGAAGGATTTGGATATCACATCTCATGTTATAGGAAGGATCTCAGGTTTGGTATTAGAAGCATTGAGACATCACATCTCATGCTATGGGAAGGGTCTCAGGATTGGAATGGGAAGGAGTTGGATATCACATCTCATGCTATAGGAAGGGTCTCAGGTTTGGTATAAGCATTGAGATATCACATCTCATGCTATAGGAAGGGTCTCAGGATTGGAATGGGAAGGAGTTGTATATGACATCTCATGCCATAGGAAGGGTCTCAGGTTTGGTATAAGCATTGAGATATCACATCTCTGCTATCGGAAGGGTCTCAGGATTGGGATGGGAAGGAGTTGGATATCCCATCTCATGTTATAGGAAGAGTCTCAGGTTTGGTATTAGAAGCATTGAGATATCACATCTCATGCTAAAGGGAGGGTCTCAGGTTTGGAAGGGGAAGGATTTGGATATCACATCTCATGTTATAGGAAGGATCTCAGGTTTGGTATTAGAAGCATTGAGATATCACATCTCATGCTATCGGAAGGATCTCAGGTTTGGTATTAGAGGCATTGAGATATCACATCTCATGCTATTAGAAGGGTCTCAGGATTGGAATGGGAAGGAGTCGGATATCACATCTCATGCTAAAGGGAGGGTCTCAGGTTTGGAAGTGGAAGGATTTGGATATCACATCTCATGTTATAGGAAGGATCTCAGGTTTGGTATTAGAAGCATTGAGATATCACATCTCATGCTATAGGAAGGGTCTCAAGATTGGAATGGGAAGGAGTTGGATATCACATCTCAAGCTATAGGAAGGGTCTCAGGATTGGAATGGGAAGGAGTTTGATATCACATCTCATGCCATAGTATGGGTCTCAGGTTTGGTAGAAGCATTGGGATATCACATCTCATGCTATCGGAAGGGTATCCGGATTGGATTTGGAAGGAGTTGGATATCACATCTCATGCTAAAGGGAGGGTCTCAGGTTTGGAAGGGGAAGGATTTGGATATCACATCACATGTCATAAGAAGGATCTCAGGTTTGGTATTAGAAGCATTGAGATAACACATCTCATGCTATAGGAAGGGTCTCAGGATTGGAATGGGAAGGAGTTGTATATGACATCTCATGCCATAGGAAGGGTCTCAGGTTTGGTATAAGCATTGAGATATCACATCTCATGCTATAGGAAGGGTCTCAGGATTGGAATGGGAAGGACTTGGATATCACATCTCATGCTATAGGCAGGGTCTCAGGTTTGGAAAGGGAAGGAGTTGGATATCACATTTCATGTTAGAGGTAGGATCTCAGGTTTGGTATTAGAGGCATTGAGATATCACATCTCATGCTATCAGAAGGGTCTCAGGATTGGAATGGGAAGGAGTTGGATATCACATCTCATGCTAAAGGGAGGGTCTCAGGTTTGGAAGGGGAAGGATTTGGATATCACATCTCATGTTATAGGAAGGATCTCAGGTTTGGTATTAGAAGCATTGAGATATCACATCTCATGCTATCAGAAGTATCTCAGGTTTGGTATTAGAGGCATTGAGATATCACATCTCATGCTATCATAAGGGTCTGAGGATTGGAATGGGAAGGAGTTGGATATCACATCTCATGCTAAAGGGAGGGTCTCAGGTTTGGAAGGGGAAGGATTTGGATATCACATCACATGTCATAAGAAGGATCTCAGGTTTGGTATTAGAAGCATTGAGATAACACATCTCATGCTATCGGAAGGGTCTCAGGATTGGAATGGGAAGGAGCTGGATATCACATCTCATGCTATAGGAAGGGTCTCAGGTTTGGAACGGGAAGGAGTTGGATATCACATCTCATGCTATAGGAAGGGTCTCAGGTTTGGAACGGGAAGGAGTTGGATATCCCATCTCATGTTATAGGACGGGTCTCAGGTTTGGTATTAGAAGCATTGAGATATCACATCGCATGCTGTAGGAAGGATCTCAGGATTGGAATGGGAAGGAGTTGGATATTACATTCTTGCTATAGGAAGGGTCTCATGTTTGGAATGGGAAGGAGTTGGATATCACATATGCTATAGGAAGGGTCTCAGGTTTGGAACGGGAAGGAGTTGGATATCACATCTCATGCTATAGGAAGGGTCTCAGGTTTAGTATAAGCATTGAGATATCACATCTCTGCTATCGGAAGTGTCTCAGGATTGGAATGGGAAGGAGTTGGATATCCCATCTCATGTTATAGGACGGGTCTCAGGTTTGTTATTAGAATCATTGAGATATCATATTGCATGCTATGGGAAGGGTCTCAGGATTGGAATGGGAAGGAGTTGGATATCACATTTCATGTTAGAGGAAGGATCTCAGGTTTGGTGTTAGAGGCATTGAGATATCACATCTCATGCTATAGGAAGGGTCTCAGGATTGGAATGGGAAGGAGTTGGATATCACATCTCATGCTATAGGAAGGGTCTCAGGTTTGGTATAAGCATTGAGATATCACATCTCATGCTATAGGAAGGGTCTCAGGATTGGAATGGGAAGGAGTTGGATATCACATCTGATGTTATAGGAAGGATCTCAGGTTTGGTATTAGAAGCATTGAGACATCACATCTCATGCTATGGGAAGGGTCTCAGGATTGGAATGGGAAGGAGTTGGATATCACATCTCATGCTATAGGAAGGGTCTCAGGTTTGGTATAAGTATTGAGATATCACATCTCATGCTATAGGAAGGGTCTCAGGATTGGAATGGGAAGGAGTTGTATATGACATCTCATGCCATAGGAAGGGTCTCAGGTTTGGTATAAGCATTGAGATATCACATCTCTGCTATCGGAAGGGTCTCAGGATTGGAATGGGAAGGAGTTGGATATCCCATCTCATGTTATAGGAAGAGTCTCAGGTTTGGTATTAGAAGCATTGAGATATCACATCTCATGCTATAGGAAGTGTCTCAGGATTGGAATGGGAAGGAGTTTGATATCACATCTCATGCCATGAATGGGTCTCAGGTTTTGTAGAAGCATTGGGATATCACATCTCATGCTATCGGAAGGGTATCAGGATTGGATTTGGAAGGAGTTGGATATCCCATCTCATGCTATAGGAAGGGTCTCAGGTTGGAATGGGAAGGAGTTGGATATCACATCTGATGTTATAGGAAGGGTCTCAGGATTGGAATGGGAAGGACTTGGATATCACATCTCATGCTATAGGAAGGCTCTCAGGTTTTGAAGGGGAAGGAGTTGGATATCACATTTCATGTTAGAGGTAGGATCTCAGGTTTGGTATTAGAGGCATTGAGATATCACATCTCATGCTAAAGGGAGGGTCTCAGGTTTGGAAGGGGAAGGATTTGGATATCACATCTCATGTTATAGGAAGGATCTCAGGTTTGGTATTAGAAGCATTGAGACATCACATCTCATGCTATGGGAAGGGTCTCAGGATTGGAATGGGAAGGAGTTGGATATCACATCTCATGCTATAGGAAGGGTCTCAGGTTTGGTATAAGCATTGAGATATCACATCTCATGCTATAGGAAGGGTCTCAGGATTGGAATGGGAAGGAGTTGTATATGACATCTCATGCCATAGGAAGGGTCTCAGGTTTGGTATAAGCATTGAGATATCACATCTCTGCTATCGGAAGGGTCTCAGGATTGGGATGGGAAGGAGTTGGATATCCCATCTCATGTTATAGGAAGAGTCTCAGGTTTGGTATTAGAAGCATTGAGATATCACATCTCATGCTAAAGGGAGGGTCTCAGGTTTGGAAGGGGAAGGATTTGGATATCACATCTCATGTTATAGGAAGGATCTCAGGTTTGGTATTAGAAGCATTGAGATATCACATCTCATGCTATCGGAAGGATCTCAGGTTTGGTATTAGAGGCATTGAGATATCACATCTCATGCTATTAGAAGGGTCTCAGGATTGGAATGGGAAGGAGTCGGATATCACATCTCATGCTAAAGGGAGGGTCTCAGGTTTGGAAGTGGAAGGATTTGGATATCACATCTCATGTTATAGGAAGGATCTCAGGTTTGGTATTAGAAGCATTGAGATATCACATCTCATGCTATAGGAAGGGTCTCAAGATTGGAATGGGAAGGAGTTGGATATCACATCTCAAGCTATAGGAAGGGTCTCAGGATTGGAATGGGAAGGAGTTTGATATCACATCTCATGCCATAGTATGGGTCTCAGGTTTGGTAGAAGCATTGGGATATCACATCTCATGCTATCGGAAGGGTATCCGGATTGGATTTGGAAGGAGTTGGATATCACATCTCATGCTAAAGGGAGGGTCTCAGGTTTGGAAGGGGAAGGATTTGGATATCACATCACATGTCATAAGAAGGATCTCAGGTTTGGTATTAGAAGCATTGAGATAACACATCTCATGCTATCGGAAGGGTCTCAGGATTGGAATGGGAAGGAGCTGGATATCACATCTCATGCTATAGGAAGGGTCTCAGGTTTGGAACGGGAAGGAGTTGGATATCACATCTCATGTTATAGGAAGAGTCTCAGGTTTGGTATAAACATTGAGATATCACATCTCTGCAATCGGAAGTGTCTCAGGATTGGGATGGGAAGGAGTTGGATATCACATCTCATGCTATAGGAAGGGTCTCAGGTTTGGAACGGGAAGGAGTTGGATATCCCATCTCATGTTATAGGACGGGTCTCAGGTTTGGTATTAGAAGCATTGAGATATCACATCGCATGCTGTAGGAAGGGTCTCAGGATTGGAATGGGAAGGAGTTGGATATTACATTCTTGCTATAGGAAGGGTCTCATGTTTGGAATGGGAAGGAGTTGAATATCACATATGCTATAGGAAGGGTCTCAGGTTTGGAACAGGAAGGAGTTGGATATCACATCTCATGCTATAGGAAGGGTCTCAGGTTTAGTATAAGCATTGAGATATCACATCTCTGCTATCGGAAGTGTCTCAGGATTGGAATGGGAAGGAGTTGGATATCCCATCTCATGTTATAGGACGGGTCTCAGGTTTGTTATTAGAATCATTGAGATATCATATTGCATGCTATGGGAAGGGTCTCAGGATTGGAATGGGAAGGAGTTGGATATCACATTTCATGTTAGAGGAAGGATCTCAGGTTTGGTGTTAGAGGCATTGAGATATCACATCTCATGCTATAGGAAGGGTCTCAGGATTGGAATGGGAAGGAGTTGGATATCACATCTCATGCTATAGGAAGGGTCTCAGGTTTGGTATAAGCATTGAGATATCACATCTCATGCTATAGGAAGGGTCTCAGGATTGGAATGGGAAGGAGTTGGATATCACATCTGATGTTATAGGAAGGATCTCAGGTCTGGTATTAGAAGCATTGAGACATCACATCTCATGCTATGGGAAGGGTCTCAGGATTGGAATGGGAAGGAGTTGGATATCACATCTCATGCTATAGGAAGGGTCTCAGGTTTGGTATAAGCATTGAGATATCACATCTCATGCTATAGGAAGGGTCTCAGGATTGGAATGGGAAGGAGTTGTATATGACATCTCATGCCATAGGAAGGGTCTCAGGTTTGGTATAAGCATTGAGATATCACATCTCTGCTATCGGAAGGGTCTCAGGATTGGAATGGGAAGGAGTTGGATATCCCATCTCATGTTATAGGAAGAGTCTCAGGTTTGGTATTAGAAGCATTGAGATATCACATCTCATGCTATAGGAAGTGTCTCAGGATTGGAATGGGAAGGAGTTTGATATCACATCTCATGCCATGAATGGGTCTCAGGTTTTGTAGAAGCATTGGGATATCACATCTCATGCTATCGGAAGGGTATCAGGATTGGATTTGGAAGGAGTTGGATATCCCATCTCATGCTATAGGAAGGGTCTCAGGTTGGAATGGGAAGGAGTTGGATATCACATCTGATGTTATAGGAAGGGTCTCGGATTGGAATGGGAAGGACTTGGATATCACATCTCATGCTATAGGAAGGCTCTCAGGTTTTGAAGGGGAAGGAGTTGGATATCACATTTCATGTTAGAGGTAGGATCTCAGGTTTGGTATTAGAGGCATTGAGATATCACATCTCATGCTAAAGGGAGGGTCTCAGGTTTGGAAGGGGAAGGATTTGGATATCACATCTCAAGTTATAGGAAGGATCTCAGGTTTGGTATTAGAAGCATTGAGATATCACATCTCATGCTATCGGAAGGATCTCAGGTTTGGTATTAGAGGCATTGAGATATCACATCTCATGCTATTAGAAGGGTCTCAGGATTGGAATGGGAAGGAGTCGGATATCACATCTCATGCTAAAGGGAGGGTCTCAGGTTTGGAAGTGGAAGGATTTGGATATCACATCTCATGTTATAGGAAGGATCTCAGGTTTGGTATTAGAAGCATTGAGATATCACATCTCATGCTATAGGAAGGGTCTCAAGATTGGAATGGGAAGGAGTTGGATATCACATCTCAAGCTATAGGAAGGGTCTCAGGATTGGAATGGGAAGGAGTTTGATATCACATCTCATGCCATAGTATGGGTCTCAGGTTTGGTAGAAGCATTGGGATATCACATCTCATGCTATCGGAAGGGTATCAGGATTGGATTTGGAAGGAGTTGGATATCCCATCTCATGCTATAGGAAGGGTCTCAGGTTGGAATGGGAAGGAGTTGGATATCACATCTCATGTTATAGGAAGGGTCTCAGGATTGGAATGGGAAGGACTTGGATATCATATCTCATGCTATGGGAAGGCTCTCAGGTTTGATAGGGGAAGGAGTTGGATATCACATTTCATGTTAGAGGAAGGATCTCAGGTTTGGTATTAGAGGCATTGAGATATCACATCTCATGCTATTGGAAGGGTCTCAGGATTGGAATGGGAAGGAGTTGGATATCACATCTCAAGCTATAGGAAGGGTCTCAGGTTTGGTATAAGCATTGAGATATCACATCTCAAGCTATAGGAAGGGTCTCAGGATTGGAATGGGAAGGAGTTGGATATCACATCTCATGTTATAGGAAAGATCTCAGGTTTGGTATTAGAAGCATTGAGACATTACATCTCAAGTTATAGGAAGGGTCTCAGGATTGGAATGGGAAGAAGTTGGATATCACATCTCATGCTATAGGAAGGGTCTCAGGTTTGGTATAAGCATTGAGATATCACATCTCATGCTATAGGAAGGGTCTTAGGATTGGAATGGGAAGGAGTCGGATATCACATCTCATGCTAAAGGGAGGGTCTCAGGTTTGGAAGTGGAAGTATTTGGATATCACATCTCATGTTATAGGAAGGATCTCAGGCTTGGTATTAGAAGCATTGAGATATCACATTTCATGCTATAGGAAGGGTCTCAGGATTGGAATGGGAAGGAGTTGGATATCACATCTCAAGCTATAGGAAGGGTCTCAGGTTTGGTATAAGCATTGAGATATCACATCTCAAGCTATAGGAAGGGTCTCAGGATTGGAATGGGAAGGAGTTGGATATCACATCTCATGTTATAGGAAAGATCTCAGGTTTGGTATTAGAAGCATTGAGACATTACATCTCAAGTTATAGGAAGGGTCTCAGGATTGGAATGGGAAGAAGTTGGATATCACATCTCATGCTATAGGAAGGGTCTCAGGTTTGGTATAAGCATTGAGATATCACATCTCATGCTATAGGAAGGGTCTTAGGATTGGAATGGGAAGGAGTCGGATATCACATCTCATGCTAAAGGGAGGGTCTCAGGTTTGGAAGTGGAAGTATTTGGATATCACATCTCATGTTATAGGAAGGATCTCAGGCTTGGTATTAGAAGCATTGAGATATCACATTTCATGCTATAGGAAGGGTCTCAGGATTGGAATGGGAAGGAGTTGGATATCACATCTCAAGCTATAGGAAGGGTCTCAGGATTGGAATGGGAAGGAGTTGGATATCACATCTCATGCTATAGGAAGGGTCTCAGGTTTGTTATTAGCATTGAGATATCCCATCTCATGCTATAGGAAGGGTCTCAGGTTTGGAATCGGAAGGAGTTGTATATGACATCTCATGCCATAGGAAGGGTCTCAGGTTTGGTATAAGCATTGAGATATCACATCTCTGCTATCGGAAGGGTCTCAGGATTGGAATGGGGAGGAGTTGGATATCCCATCTCGTTATTGGAAGGATCTCAGGTTTGGTATTAGAAGCATTGAGATATCACATCTCATGGTATAGGACGGGTCTCAGAATTGGAATGGGAAGGAGTTGGATATCACATCTCAAGCTATAGGAAGGGTCTCAGGATTGGAATGGGAAGGAGTTTGTTATCACATCCCATGCCATGTATGGGTCTCAGGTTTTGTAGAAGCATTGGGATATCACATCTCATGCTATCGGAAGGGTATCATGATTGGATTTGGAAGGAGTTGGATATCCCATCTCATGCTATAGGAAGGGTCTCAGTTTGGAATGGGAAGGAGTTGGATATCACATCTCATGTTATAGGAAGGGTCTCAGGATTGGAATGGGAAGGACTTGGATATCACATCTCATGCTTTAGGAAGGCTCTCAGGTTTGGAAGGGGAAGGAGTTGGATATCACATTTCATGTTAGAGGTAGGATCTCAGGTTTGGTATTAGAGGCATTGAGATATCACATCTCATGCTATCAGAAGGATCTCAGGATCGGAATGGGAAGGAGTTGGATATCACATCTCATGCTAAAGGGAGGGTCTCAGGTTTGGAAGGGGAAGGATTTGGATATCACATCTCATGTTATAGGAAGGATCTTAGAATTGGAATGGGAAGGAGTTGGATATCAGATCTCAAGCTATAGGAAGTGTCTCAGGATTGGAATGGGAAGGAGTTTGATATCACAGCTCATGCCATGAATGGGTCTCAGGTTTTGTAGAAGCATTGGGATATCACATCTCATGCTATCGGAAGGGTATCAGGATTGGATTTGGAAGGAGTTGGATATCCCATCTCATGCTATAGGAAGGGTCTCAGGTTGGAATGGGAAGGAGTTGGATATCACATCTGATGTTATAGGAAGGGTCTCAGGATTGGAGGGGGAAGGACTTGGATATCACATCTCATGTTATAGGAAGGATCTCAGGTTTGGTATTAGAAGCATTGAGATATCACATCTCATGCTATCGGAAGGATCTCAGGTTTGGTATTAGAGGCATTGAGATATCACATCTCATGCTATTAGAAGGGTCTCAGGATTGGAATGGGAAGGAGTCGGATATCACATCTCATGCTAAAGGGAGGGTCTCAGGTTTGTAAGTGGAAGGATTTGGATATCACATCTCATGTTATAGGAAGGATCTCAGGTTTGGTATTAGAAGCATTGAGATATCACATCTCATGCTATAGGAAGGGTCTCAAGATTGGAATGGGAAGGAGTTGGATATCACATCTCAAGCTATAGGAAGGGTCTCAGGATTGGAATGGGAAGGAGTTTGATATCACATCTCATGCCATAGTATGGGTCTCAGGTTTGGTAGAAGCATTGGGATATCACATCTCATGCTATCGGAAGGGTATCAGGATTGGATTTGGAAGGAGTTGGATATCCCATCTCATGCTATAGGAAGGGTCTCAGGTTGGAATGGGAAGGAGTTGGATATCACATTTCATGTTAGAGGAAGGATCTCAGGTTTGGTATTAGAGGCATTGAGATATCACATCTCATGCTATTGGAAGGGTCTCAGGATTGGAATGGGAAGGAGTTGGATATCACATCTCAAGCTATAGGAAGGGTCTCAGGTTTGGTATAAGCATTGAGATATCACATCTCAAGCTATAGGAAGGGTCTCAGGATTGGAATGGGAAGGAGTTTGATATCACATCTCATGCCATAGTATGGGTCTCAGGTTTGGTAGAAGCATTGGGATATCACATCTCATGCTATCGGAAGGGTATCAGGATTGGATTTGGAAGGAGTTGGATATCCCATCTCATGCTATAGGAAGGGTCTCAGGTTGGAATGGGAAGGAGTTGGATATCACATTTCATGTTAGAGGAAGGATCTCAGGTTTGGTATTAGAGGCATTGAGATATCACATCTCATGCTATTGGAAGGGTCTCAGGATTGGAATGGGAAGGAGTTGGATATCACATCTCAAGCTATAGGAAGGGTCTCAGGTTTGGTATAAGCATTGAGATATCACATCTCAAGCTATAGGAAGGGTCTCAGGATTGGAATGGGAAGGAGTTGGATATCACATCTCATGTTATAGGAAAGATCTCAGGTTTGGTATTAGAAGCATTGAGACATTACATCTCATGTTATAGGAAGGGTCTCAGGATTGGAATGGGAAGAAGTTGGATATCACATCTCATGCTATAGGAAGGGTCTCAGGTTTGGTATAAGCATTGAGATATCACATCTCATGCTATAGGAAGGGTCTTAGGATTGGAATGGGAAGGAGTCGGATATCACATCTCATGCTAAAGGGAGGGTCTCAGGTTTGGAAGTGGAAGTATTTGGATATCACATCTCATGTTATAGGAAGGATCTCAGGCTTGGTATTAGAAGCATTGAGATATCACATTTCATGCTATAGGAAGGGTCTCAGGATTGGAATGGGAAGGAGTTGGATATCACATCTCAAGCTATAGGAAGGGTCTCAGGATTGGAATGGGAAGGAGTTGGATATCACATCTCATGCTATAGGAAGGGTCTCAGGTTTGTGTTTAGCATTGAGATATCCCATCTCATGCTATAGGAAGGGTCTCAGGTTTGGAATCGGAAGGAGTTGTATATGACATCTCATGCCATAGGAAGGGTCTCAGGTTTGGTATAAGCATTGAGATATCACATCTCTGCTATCAGAAGGGTCTCTGGATTGGAATGGGAAGGAGTTGGATATCCCATCTCGTTATAGGAAGGGTCTCAGGTTTGCTATTAGAAGCATTGAGATATCACATCTCATGGTATAGGACGGGTCTCAGAATTGGAATGGGAAGGAGTTGGATATCACATCTCAAGCTATAGGAAGGGTCTCAGGATTGGAATGGGAAGGAGTTTGTTATCACATCTCATGACATGTATGGGTCTCAGGTTTTGTAGAAGCATTGGGATATCACATCTCATGCTATCGGAAGGGTATCATGATTGGATTTGGAAGGAGTTGGATATCCCATCTCATGCTATAGGAAGGGTCTCAGTTTGGAATGGGAAGGAGTTGGATATCACATCTCATGTTATAGGAAGGGTCTCAGGATTGGAATGGGAAGGACTTGGATATCACATCTCATGCTATAGGAAGGCTCTCAGGTTTGGAAGGGGAAGGAGTTGGATATCACATTTCATGTTAGAGGTAGGATCTCAGGTTTGGTATTAGAGGCATTGAGATATCACATCTCATGCTATCAGAAGGATCTCAGGATCGGAATGGGAAGGAGTTGGATATCACATCTCATGCTAAAGGGAGGGTCTCAGGTTTGGAAGGGGAAGGATTTGGATATCACATCTCATGTTATAGGAAGGATCTCAGGTTTGGTATTAGAAGCATTGAGATATCACATCTCATGCTATAGGAAGGGTCTCAAGATTGGAATGGGAAGGAGTTGGATATCACATCTCAAGCTATAGGAAGGGTCTCAGGATTGGAATGGGAAGGAGTTTGATATCACATCTCATGCCATAGTATGGGTCTCAGGTTTGGTAGAAGCATTGGGATATCACATCTCATGCTATCGGAAGGGTATCAGGATTGGATTTGGAAGGAGTTGGATATCCCATCTCATGCTATAGGAAGGGTCTCAGGTTGGAATGGGAAGGAGTTGGATATCACATTTCATGTTAGAGGAAGGATCTCAGGTTTGGTATTAGAGGCATTGAGATATCACATCTCATGCTATTGGAAGGGTCTCAGGATTGGAATGGGAAGGAGTTGGATATCACATCTCAAGCTATAGGAAGGGTCTCAGGTTTGGTATAAGCATTGAGATATCACATCTCAAGCTATAGGAAGGGTCTCAGGATTGGAATGGGAAGGAGTTTGATATCACATCTCATGCCATAGTATGGGTCTCAGGTTTGGTAGAAGCATTGGGATATCACATCTCATGCTATCGGAAGGGTATCAGGATTGGATTTGGAAGGAGTTGGATATCCCATCTCATGCTATAGGAAGGGTCTCAGGTTGGAATGGGAAGGAGTTGGATATCACATTTCATGTTAGAGGAAGGATCTCAGGTTTGGTATTAGAGGCATTGAGATATCACATCTCATGCTATTGGAAGGGTCTCAGGATTGGAATGGGAAGGAGTTGGATATCACATCTCAAGCTATAGGAAGGGTCTCAGGTTTGGTATAAGCATTGAGATATCACATCTCAAGCTATAGGAAGGGTCTCAGGATTGGAATGGGAAGGAGTTGGATATCACATCTCATGTTATAGGAAAGATCTCAGGTTTGGTATTAGAAGCATTGAGACATTACATCTCATGTTATAGGAAGGGTCTCAGGATTGGAATGGGAAGAAGTTGGATATCACATCTCATGCTATAGGAAGGGTCTCAGGTTTGGTATAAGCATTGAGATATCACATCTCATGCTATAGGAAGGGTCTTAGGATTGGAATGGGAAGGAGTCGGATATCACATCTCATGCTAAAGGGAGGGTCTCAGGTTTGGAAGTGGAAGTATTTGGATATCACATCTCATGTTATAGGAAGGATCTCAGGCTTGGTATTAGAAGCATTGAGATATCACATTTCATGCTATAGGAAGGGTCTCAGGATTGGAATGGGAAGGAGTTGGATATCACATCTCAAGCTATAGGAAGGGTCTCAGGATTGGAATGGGAAGGAGTTGGATATCACATCTCATGCTATAGGAAGGGTCTCAGGTTTGTGTTTAGCATTGAGATATCCCATCTCATGCTATAGGAAGGGTCTCAGGTTTGGAATCGGAAGGAGTTGTATATGACATCTCATGCCATAGGAAGGGTCTCAGGTTTGGTATAAGCATTGAGATATCACATCTCTGCTATCAGAAGGGTCTCTGGATTGGAATGGGAAGGAGTTGGATATCCCATCTCGTTATAGGAAGGGTCTCAGGTTTGCTATTAGAAGCATTGAGATATCACATCTCATGGTATAGGACGGGTCTCAGAATTGGAATGGGAAGGAGTTGGATATCACATCTCAAGCTATAGGAAGGGTCTCAGGATTGGAATGGGAAGGAGTTTGTTATCACATCTCATGACATGTATGGGTCTCAGGTTTTGTAGAAGCATTGGGATATCACATCTCATGCTATCGGAAGGGTATCATGATTGGATTTGGAAGGAGTTGGATATCCCATCTCATGCTATAGGAAGGGTCTCAGTTTGGAATGGGAAGGAGTTGGATATCACATCTCATGTTATAGGAAGGGTCTCAGGATTGGAATGGGAAGGACTTGGATATCACATCTCATGCTATAGGAAGGCTCTCAGGTTTGGAAGGGGAAGGAGTTGGATATCACATTTCATGTTAGAGGTAGGATCTCAGGTTTGGTATTAGAGGCATTGAGATATCACATCTCATGCTATCAGAAGGATCTCAGGATCGGAATGGGAAGGAGTTGGATATCACATCTCATGCTAAAGGGAGGGTCTCAGGTTTGGAAGGGGAAGGATTTGGATATCACATCTCATGTTATAGGAAGGATCTCAGGTTTGGTATTAGAAGCATTGAGATATCACATCTCATGCTATCGGAAGGATCTCAGGTTTGGTATTAGAGGCATTGAGATATCACATCTCATGCTATCAGAAGGGTCTCAGGATTGGAATGGGAAGCAGTCGGATATCACATCTCATGCTAAAGGGAGGGTCTCAGGTTTGGAAGTGGAAGGATTTGGATATCACATCTCATGTTATAGGAAGGATCTCAGGTTTGGTATTAGAAGCATTGAGATATCACATCTCATGCTATAGGAAGGGTCTCAGGATTGGAATGGGAAGGAGTTGGATATCACATCTCAAGCTATAGGAAGGGTCTCAGGATTGGAATGGGAAGGAGTTGGATATCACATCTCAAGCTATAGGAAGGGTCTCAGGATTCGAATGGGAAGGAGTTGGATATCACATCTCATGCTATAGGAAGGGTCTCAGGTTTGGTATAAACATTGAGATATCCCATCTCATGCTATAGGAAGGGTCTCAGGTTTGGAAGGGGAAGGATTTCGGTATCACATCTCATGTTACAGGACCGGTCTCAGGTTTGGTATTAGAAGCATTGAGATATCAAGTCTCATGGTATAGGAAGGGTCTCAGGATTGGAATGGGAAGGAGTTGGATATCACATCTCATGCTATAGGAAGGGTCTCAGGTTTGGTATAAGCATTGAGATATCACATCTCATGCTATAGGAAGGGTCTCAGGTTTGGAAGGGGAAGGATTTGGATATCATATCTCATGTTATAGGACGGGTCCCAGGTTTGGTATTAGAAGCTTTGAGATATCACATCTCATGCTATAGGAAGGGTCTCAGGATTGGAATGGTAAGAAGTTGGATATCACATCTCATGCTAAAGGAAGGGACTCAGGTTTGATAGAAGCATTGAGATATCACATCTCATGCTATAGGAAGGGTCTCAGGATTGGAATGGGAAGGAGTTGGATATCACATCTCATTCCATAGGAAGGGTCTCAGCTTTGGTATAAGCATTGAGATATCACATCTCTGCTATCGGAAGGGTCTCAGGATAGGAATGGGAAGGACTTAGATATCACATCTCATGCTATAGGGAGGGTCTCAGTTTTGATATTAGAAGCATTGAGATATCACATTTCATGCTATCGGAAGGGTCTCAGGGTTGGAATGGGAAGGAGTTGGATATCACATCTCAAGCTATCTCAGGATTGGAATGGGAAGGAGTTTGATATCACATCTCAAGCTATAGGAAGGGTCTCAGGTTTGGAAGGGGAAGGAGTTGGATATCACATCTCAAGCTATCTCAGGATTGGAATGGGAAGGAGTTTGATATCACATCTCATGTTTTAGGACGGGTCTCAGGTTTGGTATTAGAAGCATTGAGATATCACATCTCATGCAATCGGAAGGGTCTCAGGATTGGAATGGGAAGGAGTTGGATATCACATCTCAAGCTATCTCAGGATTGGAATGGGAAGGAGTTTGATATCACATCTCATGCTATCTGAAGGGTCTCAGGTTTGGAAAGGGAAGGATTTGGATTTCACATATGTTATTGGATGGTTCTCAGGTTTGGTTTTAGAAGCATTAAGATATCACATCTCATGCTATAGGAAGGGTCTCAGGTTTTTAATGGGAAGGAGTTGGATACACATCTCATGTCATAGGAAGGATCTCAGGTTTGGTATTAGAAGCATTGTGATATCACATATCATGCTATAGGAAGGGTCTCAGGATTGGAATGGGAAGGAGTTGGATATCACATCTCATGCTAAAGGAAAGATCTCAGGTTTGGAAGGGGAAGGATTTGGATCTCACATCTCATGTTTTAGGACGGGTGTCAGGTTTGGTATTAAAAGCATTGAGATATCACATCTCATGGTATAGGAAGGGTCTGAGGATTGGAATGGGAAGGAGTTGGATATCACATCTCAAGCTATCTCAGGATTGGAATGGGAAGGAGTTTGATATAACATCTCATGCTATCGGAAGGGTCTCAGGTTTGGAATGGGAAGGAGTTGGATATCACATCTCATGTTATAGGAAGGATCTCAGGTTTGGTATTAGAAGCATTGAGATATCAGATCTCATGCTATAGGAAGGGTCTCAGGATTGGAATCGGAAGGAGTTGGATACCACATCTCATGCTATAGGAAGGGTCTCAGGTTTGGTATAAGCATTGAGATATCCCATCTCATGCTATAGGAAGGGTCTCAGCATTGGAATCGGAAGGAGTTGTATTTGACATCTCATGCTATCAGAAGGGTCTCAGGATTGGAATGGGAAGCAGTCGGATATCACATCTCATGCTAAAGGGAGGGTCTCAGGTTTGGAAGTGGAAGGATTTGGATATCACATCTCATGTTATAGGAAGGATCTCAGGTTTGGTATTAGAAGCATTGAGATATCACATCTCATGCTATAGGAAGGGTCTCGGGATTGGAATGGGAAGGAGTTGGATATCACATCTCAAGCTATAGGAAGGGTCTCAGGATTGGAATGGGAAGGAGTTGGATATCACATCTCAAGCTATAGGAAGGGTCTCAGGATTCGAATGGGAAGGAGTTGGATATCACATCTCATGCTATAGGAAGGGTCTCAGGTTTGGTATAAACATTGAGATATCCCATCTCATGCTATAGGAAGGGTCTCAGGTTTGGAAGGGGAAGGATTTCGGTATCACATCTCATGTTATAGGACCGGTCTCAGGTTTGGTATTAGAAGCATTGAGATATCAAGTCTCATGGTATAGGAAGGGTCTCAGGATTGGAATGGGAAGGAGTTGGATATCACATCTCATGCTATAGGAAGGGTCTCAGGTTTGGTATAAGCATTGAGATATCACATCTCATGCTATAGGAAGGGTCTCAGGTTTGGAAGGGGAAGGATGTGGATATCATATCTCATGTTATAGGACGGGTCCCAGGTTTGGTATTAGAAGATTTGAGATATCACATCTCATGCTATAGGAAGGGTCTCAGGATTGGAATGGTAAGAAGTTGGATATCACATCTCATGCTAAAGGAAGGGACTCAGGTTTGATAGAAGCATTGAGATATCACATCTCATGCTATAGGAAGGGTCTCAGGATTGGAATGGGAAGGAGTTGGATATCACATCTCATTCCATAGGAAGGGTCTCAGCTTTGGTATAAGCATTGAGATATCACATCTCTGCTATCGGAAGGGTCTCAGGATAGGAATGGGAAGGACTTAGATATCACATCTCATGCTATAGGGAGGGTCTCAGTTTTGATATTAGAAGCATTGAGATATCACATTTCATGCTATCAGAAGGGTCTCAGGATTGGAATGGGAAGGAGTTGGATATCACATCTCAAGCTATCTCAGGATTGGAATGGGAAGGAGTTTGATATCACATCTCAAGCTATAGGAAGGGTCTCAGGTTTGGAAGGGGAAGGAGTTGGATATCACATCTCAAGCTATCTCAGGATTGGAATGGGAAGGAGTTTGATATCACATCTCATGTTTTAGGACGGGTCTCAGGTTTGGTATTAGAAGCATTGAGATATCACATCTCATGCTATCGGAAGGGTCTCAGGATTGGAATGGGAAGGAGTTGGATATCACATCTCAAGCTATCTCAGGATTGGAATGGGAAGGAGTTTGATATCACATCTCATGCTATCTGAAGGGTCTCAGGTTTGGAAAGGGAAGGATTTGGATTTCACATATGTTATTGGATGGTTCTCAGGTTTGGTTTTAGAAGCATTAAGATATCACATCTCATGCTATAGGAAGGGTCTCAGGTTTTTAATGGGAAGGAGTTTGATACACATCTCATGTCATAGGAAGGATCTCAGGTTTGGAAGGGGAAGGATTTGGATCTCACATCTCATGTTTTAGGACGGGTGTCAGGTTTGGTATTAAAAGCATTGAAATATCAAATCTCATGGTATAGGAAGGGTCTGAGGATTGGAATGGGAAGGAGTTGGATATCACATCTCAAGCTATCTCAGGATTGGAATGGGAAGGAGTTTGATATCACATCTCATGCTATCGGAAGGGTCTCAGGTTTGGAATGGGAAGGAGTTGGATATCACATCTCATGTTATAGGAAGGATCTCAGGTTTGGTATTAGAAGCATTGAGATATCAGATCTCATGCTATAGGAAGGGTCTCAGGATTGGAATCAGAAGGAGTTGGATACCACATCTCATGCTATAGGAAGGGTCTCAGGTTTGGTATAAGCATTGAGATATCCCATCTCATGCTATAGGAAGGGTCTCAGCATTGGAATCGGAAGGAGTTGTATTTGACATCTCATGCTATCAGAAGGGTCTCAGGATTGGAATGGGAAGCAGTCGGATATCACATCTCATGCTAAAGGGAGGGTCTCAGGTTTGGAAGTGGAAGGATTTGGATATCACATCTCATGTTATAGGAAGGATCTCAGGTTTGGTATTAGAAGCATTGAGATATCACATCTCATGCTATAGGAAGGGTCTCAGGATTGGAATGGGAAGGAGTTGGATATCACATCTCAAGCTATAGGAAGGGTCTCAGGATTGGAATGGGAAGGAGTTGGATATCACATCTCAAGCTATAGGAAGGGTCTCAGGATTCGAATGGGAAGGAGTTGGATATCACATCTCATGCTATAGGAAGGGTCTCAGGTTTGGTATAAACATTGAGATATCCCATCTCATGCTATAGGAAGGGTCTCAGGTTTGGAAGGGGAAGGATTTCGGTATCACATCTCATGTTATAGGACCGGTCTCAGGTTTGGTATTAGAAGCATTGAGATATCAAGTCTCATGGTATAGGAAGGGTCTCAGGATTGGAATGGGAAGGAGTTGGATATCACATCTCATGCTATAGGAAGGGTCTCAGGTTTGGTATAAGCATTGAGATATCACATCTCATGCTATAGGAAGGGTCTCAGGTTTGGAAGGGGAAGGATGTGGATATCATATCTCATGTTATAGGACGGGTCCCAGGTTTGGTATTAGAAGCTTTGAGATATCACATCTCATGCTATAGGAAGGGTCTCAGGATTGGAATGGTAAGAAGTTGGATATCACATCTCATGCTAAAGGAAGGGACTCAGGTTTGATAGAAGCATTGAGATATCACATCTCATGCTATAGGAAGGGTCTCAGGATTGGAATGGGAAGGAGTTGGATATCACATCTCATTCCATAGGAAGGGTCTCAGCTTTGGTATAAGCATTGAGATATCACATCTCTGCTATCGGAAGGGTCTCAGGATAGGAATGGGAAGGACTTAGATATCACATCTCATGCTATAGGGAGGGTCTCAGTTTTGATATTAGAAGCATTGAGATATCACATTTCATGCTATCGGAAGGGTCTCAGGATTGGAATGGGAAGGAGTTGGATATCACATCTCAAGCTATCTCAGGATTGGAATGGGAAGGAGTTTGATATCACATCTCAAGCTATAGGAAGGGTCTCAGGTTTGGAAGTCGGAAGGAGTTGGAAATCACATCTCAAGCTATCTCAGGATTGGAATGGGAAGGAGTTTGATATCACATCTCATGTTTTAGGACGGGTCTCAGGTTTGGTATTAGAAGCATTGAGATATCACACCTCATGCTATCGGAAGGGTCTCAGGATTGGAATGGGAAGGAGTTGGATATCACATCTCAAGCTATCTCAGGATTGGAATGGGAAGGAGTTTGATATCACATCTCATGCTATCTGAAGGGTCTCAGGATTGGAAAGGGAAGGATTTGGATTTCACATATGTTATTGGATGGTTCTCAGGTTTGGTTTTAGAAGCATTAAGATATCACATCTCATGCTATAGGAAGGGTCTCAGGTTTTTAATGGGAAGGAGTTGGATACACATCTCATGTCATAGGAAGGATCTCAGGTTTGGTATTAGAAGCATTGTGATATCACATATCATGCTATAGGAAGGGTCTCAGGATTGGAATGGGAAGGAGTTGGATATCACATCTCATGCTAAAGAAAGATCTCAGGTTTGGAAGGGGAAGGATTTGGATCTCACATCTCATGTTTTAGGACGGGTGTCAGGTTTGGTATTAAAAGCATTGAGATATCACATCTCATGGTATAGGAAGGGTCTGAGGTTTGGAATGGGAAGGAGTTGGATATCACATCTCAAGCTATCTCAGGATTGGAATGGGAAGGAGTTTGATATCACATCTCATGCTATCGGAAGGGTCTCAGGTTTGGAATGGGAAGGAGTTGGATATCACATCTCATGTTATAGGAAGGATCTCAGGTTTGGTATTAGAAGCATTGAGATATCAGATCTCATGCTATAGGAAGGGTCTCAGGATTGGAATCGGAAGGAGTTGGATACCACATCTCATGCTATAGGAAGGGTCTCAGGTTTGGTATAGGCATTGAGATATCCCATCTCATGCTATAGGAAGGGTCTCAGCATTGGAATCGGAAGGAGTTGTATTTGACATCTCATGCCATAGGAAGGGTCTCAGGTTTGGTATAAGCATTGAGATATCACATCTCTGCTATCGGAAGGGTCTCAGGATTGGAATGGGAAGGAGTTGGATATCACATCTCATGCTAAAGGGAGGGTCTCAGGTTTGGAAGGGGAAGGATTTGGATATCACATCTCATGTTATAGGAAGGATCTCAGGTTTGGTATTAGAAGCATTGAGATATCACATCTCATGCTATCGGAAGGATCTCAGGTTTGGTATTAGAGGCATTGAGATATCACATCTCATGCTATCAGAAGGGTCTCAGGATTGGAATGGGAAGAACTCGGATATCACATCTCATGCTAAAGGGAGGGTCTCAGGTTTGGTATTAGAAGCATTGAGATATCACATCTCATGTTATAGGAAGAATCTCAGGTTTGGTATTAGAGGCATTGAGATATCACATCTCATGCTATCAGAAGGGTCTCAGGATTGGAATGGGAAGGAGTCGGATATCACATCTCATGCTAAAGGGAGGGTCTCAGGTTTGGTATTAGAAGCATTGAGATATCACATCTCATGCTATAGGAAGGCTCTCAGGATTGGAATGGGAAGGAGTTGGATATCACATCTCATGCTAAAGGAAGGGTCTCAGTTTTGGTAGAAGCATTGAGATATCACATCTCATGGTATAGGAAGGGTCTCAGGATTGGAATGGGAAGGAGTTGGATATCACATCTCATCCAATAGGAAGGATCTCAGGATTGGAATGGGAAGGGTTTGGATGTCACATCTCTTGCTATAGGAAGGGTCTCAGGTTTTTAGAAACATTGAGATATCACATCTCATTCTATAGGAATGGTTTCAGGATTGGAATGGGAAGGAGTTGGATATCCCTTCTCATGCTATATGAAGGGTCTCAGGTTGGAATGGGAAGGAGTTGGATATCACATCTCATGTTATAGGAAGGGTCTCAGTATTGGAATGGTAAGGATTTGGATATCACATCTCTTGCTATAGGAAGGGTCTCAGGTTTTTTATTAGAAACATTGAGATATCACATCTCATGCTATAGGAAGGGTTTCAGGATTGGAATGGGAAGGATTTGGATATCACATCTCATGCTAAAGGAAGGGTCTCAGGTTTGGAAGGGGAAAGATTTGGATATGATATCTCATGTTATAGGACGGGTCCCAGGTTTGGTATTAGAAGCTTTGAGATATCACATCTCATGCTATAGGAAGGGTCTCAGGATTGGAATGGGAAGGAATTGGATATCACATCTCATGCTAAAGGAAGGGACTCAGGTTTGATAGAAGCATTGAGATATCACATCTCATGCTATAGGAAGGGTCTCAGGATTGGAATGGGAAGGAGTTGGATATCACATCTCATGCCATAGGAAGGGTCTCAGGTTTGGTATAAGCATTGAGATATCACATCTCTGCTATCGGAAGGGTCTCAGGATAGGAATGGGAAGGACTTAGATATCACATCTCATGCTATAGGGAGGGTCTCAGTTTTGATATTAGAAGCATTGAGATATCACATTTCATGCTATCGGAAGGGTCTCAGGATTGAAATGGGAAGGAGTTGGATATCACATCTCAAGCTATCTCAGGATTGGAATGGGAAGGAGTTTGATATCACATCTCAAGCTATAGGAAGGGTCTCAGGTTTGGAAGGGGAAGGATTTGGATCTCACATCTCGTTTTAGGACGGGTCTCAGGTTTGGTATTAGAAGCATTGAGATATCACATCTCATGGTATAGGAAGGGTCTCAGGATTGGAATGGGAAGGAGTTGGATATCACATCTCAAGCTATCACAGGATTGGAATGGGAAGGAGTTTGATAGCACATCTCAAACTATAGGAAGGGTCTCAGGTTTGGAAAGGGAAGGATTTGGATTTCACATCTCATGTTATAGGATGGGTCTCATGTTTGGTTTTAGAAGCATTGAGATATCACATCTCATGCTATCTGAAGGGTCTCAGGTTTGGAAAGGGAAGGATTTGGATTTCACATATGTTATTGGATGGTTCTCAGGTTTGGTTTTTGTTAAGACGGATTTCTGAACTCTGTCCTGGTGGCGCAGAAGTTCAGAAGGCCAACCTAATTACTTGGAACAGGGTAACCTCTGGACGAGCCAGACCAATCAAGGTAGCGATCGCGGCGGTCAAGACTAGGGGCCTCATTACACGGAAGGCGGTGATCCAGGGTGCTATTAGCACCCTGGACCATGCCGGTAAATTACCGGCACCGCCTTGGCGGAAAGGGGATTTACCGCCCCATTCCAAGGTTGGTGGGGCGGTAAATCCCCCTTCCGCCATTGCCCTTCCCCATTCCCATTTCTGCCCCATAGGGCTCTATGGGAATGGGGAAGGCGCTAATTACGGCACCGCAATTTTGCGGTGCCGTAATTAGCTCCGAGGTCCCTTAGCGGGTTGGTTTTTAACGCCTGCAAAAAGCAGGCGTTAAAGCACCAACCCGCTAAGGGACCTCGTAGTAAGGCGGTAATGGTTAACGGTCACCGTTACCATTAACGGTGGCCGTTAACCATTACCGCCTTCCGTGTAATGAGGCCCTAGGTCTCAAGAGGGGTGAGGGTGACTGAAAGCCTGCAATGAGCACACAAAGCAAGAGCGCTTACAAACTACTCCAAACAGTTGTTATATCAAAAATATATACACATTTATTTTAAGGCCTTTAAAATAATGACCGTAGCGAGAAAATCACAATATCACAATATTAAGCCAACACATACCATATCAACACAATATATATACAAATACGACAGTCGCAAGCGTTATATGCACGAAATGTGTAGTCCACCTGAAAGGGAAGGAAAACAGGCAGTGCGATAATGCTTTAGACTCAGTTTGCCTTCAGAGGCACCTACCTAGATGGAAGTCCGAGCCCTGCGAAGAGTGGAGCCTTGTGCTCAAAGTACCTGCACACGCTGGTGCCAACGGGGAAAAGGAGAAGCTCTTCGGAGGAAGTCAGGCAGTTCAGGTTAGTGCACAACAGAAGAAGAACAGGTTCCGCGACTCAAGCGCAGCCTCCACAGTGAGCAGAAGCAGAGCGCGAGTACGGACAAAAGGGTGCTGTTTTTACACAGCGGGGAAAAGCAATGGGCTACTGCAGGAGGGCGACCAGATCCTAGCTATACTACTCACCGGTCCCCGATGCAAGCAGACCCAGGCTTCTCCACGTTAGTTTCAGCAGCTGGCAGGTTCAGAAGAGCCGGGAATGCCTCGTCGTCGTGTAGAGAAAAAAGACGTCCCAATCGAAGAAACCTGCACCGTTTTGTCACCACAGCAGGGCAACGGAGCGGCCGTGTGTATCTGAGCCAAATGTACACTACTCACTTCAGACTTGGGAACGCCAAGTGTACGAAGCGTGTGAGAGTGACCAGGACTCGAAATACAACACAACCTGGCGGCGGTTACAGAGCAAGACTCCCTTGTAAGCTGGTCAGTCAACTGGATGGCCCAGAGACGCTTCCGAAGGCTTACTAGCAGGAGATGATGAAGTCGCCGAGAATAGCTGTTCCTGCTATTCCAAAGGTCGAAGCACCAGTACAGGCCTTCTGGTTCGATCAAAGGTGAAAAGGGTTTCACAAGGCGACAGCAGTGCAGAGCAGAAGTCCTTCAGCGGGTCACCAGCGATTCCTCGGTCCAGCCTCTTGTTTGCAGGATACTTGGCTCCTGTATTCCTTCGTTCCTGAGAACTCAGGAGATCGACATGGTAGTGGTGTTTCCAGCCCCCTCTTATCCACGGTTCCCTTCGCGCCAAAACGGAGGGGAGCAAATGGGAGATCCGCTCATCAACACACACACCATTCGTGGACCAATCACGGACCACGGTGGTCCCAGGCATTCACACTACCCTAGACTCTCTGGCACCCAGGATGTGTATTGGGACCAGACATCCCAGCCCACACCCTGGAGGCACACAAAAGACATGTAGAAGCCCGCGAAAGCATCCGTGTTTCGTGGGAAAGTACATGCCCAAATAAGGAAGGCCCCGGGTCGGCTCGACCTGGGGAAGGTGAAGGGAGCAAGACGGTCAGCGGACAGGACAAAGGAGCCTCGTGGTCTGGCCATTTTGGGAGCCAGGCCACCATTTTGGGTTAAGCGCAAAAAACGTGCTTAGAACGCCAAAAGGAGCTCAAAATACAAAGAAACGATCGCTGCCACCATTCCCGTCCTTGAATTACTTGCACCGATCAAATACCATCCTAAATGAGTATCTAGGGCCTGTAGAAGGCTAGAGACCCAAGAGAGCTGTAACTTAGCTTACAGTGCCCTCTTGTGTCATGTTGCACTAAAGCCGCAACATGATAAAAGAAACTACGGGAAACAGCATTCCCCGGTACTGACTGTCTTAAGGGCATGTCAGTTTCCCCATAAGAAAGGAGCAAAAGCCCAGAGGAGTGCGGCAGAAGGCTGCACTTCTCTGGCAAAGTCAAGAACAAGGTGAAAAACAACAGCAAAAAGTTTAGGGGTTGCCACATGGAAGGAAAATTACCTACAATTACAAAATCTTTCCTAACACTCGCCCCTCCCAGACTATGGACAGGGGGAACTAATCCACCCCTGGATGAGTCTCTTGTTCAGGTCGGTTAAACATTCTGGACAACCCATCAGCATTGCTATGTTGGACACCTGGCCTATGCTCAATAGTGAAGTCGAAGCCTTGTAGACTTATGGACCACCTAAGCAACTTTGGATTCTCCCCCTTCATGTTCATTAGCCACTTTAATGGCTTATGGTCAGTCTGCACAGTGAAGTGGGTCCCATAGAGGTAGGGCCTCAGCTTCCTTAGGGCCCACACAACAGAGAAACATTCTTTCTCTACCGTGGACCATCTGAGCTCTCTGTCCTTAAGCTGGCGACTAATAAAACCGATAGGGTGTTCCTTACCCTTCTCATCTACTTGTGATAGTACAGCTCCTATCCCAGTGTCAGAGGCGTCCGTCTGCACGATAAAAGGTCTTTGATAATCAGGGGCCCTGAGGACAGGGGCCTGGCACAAGGAGTCTTTTAAGCCATTGAAGGCCTTCTCACACTCGTCGGTCCAAGTTACCTTCTTGGGTTTCTTCGGAGTTGTGAGGGCAGTCAGAGGAGCAGCTATGGTGCCATAGTCTGCCACAAAATTGCGGTAATACCCCGTGAGTCCTAAGAAGGCTCTCCCTTGGGTTTGCGTAGTGGGGGTAGGCCAGTCTTGTACTGCTTGTACTTTACTGGGTAGAGGCTGTATCCTCCCTCCACCTACTTCATGTCCAAGGTAAACCACTGAGCCTTGTCCAATCTGGCATTTACTAGCCTTTATGGTCAAGTGGGCTTTCTGAAGAGCCTGGAGCACAATCCCGAGGTGTTTCACATGGTCTTCCCAGGTGGCACTGAAAACTGCTATATCGTCCAGATATGCAAGACAGAATTCGTCCAACCCATTCAACACATGATTCACAAGCCTCTGGAAAGTGGCAGGTGCATTCTTCAACCCGAACGGCATAACCCGGAATTGGTAAAGGCCGTCTGGAGTAGAAAATGCTGTCTTCTCCTTGGCATGCTCTGCTAAAGCTATTTGCCAATAGCCAGCAGTGAGGTCAAACGTGCTGAGGTACTTGGAGGCACCCAAAGTATCCACCAGCTCATCTGTTCGAGGCAAGGGGTGTGCATCTGTCTTGGTGACAGCATTCAGAGCCCTGTAATCCACGCAGAACCTCAATTCAGAAGTGCCTGCCTTTGGAACCAAAACCACAGGGCTGGACCAAGGACTACTAGAGGGTTCAATCACCCCAAGGTCTAACATCTTGTTGACCTCGGTCTTAATATAAGACCGTACTTTGTCTGACATCCTGTATCCCCTACTTTTGGTAGGTACACTGTCTCCTGTGTCTATGTTATGTTTGCACCAAGGTGTCAAACCAGGCGACTGTGAAAACAGGGGGGAAAACTGCCTAAGCAAACTTTTCACCTCAGCCTGCTGATCAGAAGTCAGGTGAGGGGCCACTCGGACACCCTCAAAGGAGCTATCTGAAGGACCGCTCTGGAACAGGTCGGGGAGAGGTTCAGACTCCTCTTCCTCAACATCTGAAGCCAGTAGCAGTGCTGCGATTTCGACTCTTGGGACGAAAGCCTTCAGCCTATTCACGTGAAACACTTTTGGAGCCTGTCCAGGCCTTCCAAGGTCCACTAAATAGTTAACCTCACCCAGGGGCTCCACCACTGTGTAAGGGCCTGACCATTTGTCCTGTAAAGCTCGAGGCCTTATGGGATTCATGATCAGGACTTGCTGACCAGGTGTAAAGTTGATGAGGGAAGCTTTCTGGTCGTACCAATGTTTCACCAGCGCTTGCCCTGCCTTCAATTTATCACTAGCCAAGCCCATCAGAAGTACCATCCGTTTTCTGAGCCCTAGCACATAATCAACTACGTTGGTAGTAACAGGGGGAGTGGGCATCTCCCATCCCTCTTTGACGATGGCTAAGGGTCCCCGTACGGGATGACCGAACAGAAGTTCGAAGGGGCTGAAGCCAACACCCTCCTGTGGTACCTCTCGGTAGGCAAACAGTAAGCATGGTAACAGAAGATCCCATTTTCTTCTCTGAGGCTCCTCCAGAGCCCCAATCATGCTCTTTAACGTTCTGTTGAAACGTTCCACCAGACCATTGGTCTGGGGGTGGTATGCAGAAGAGAACTTGTAGGTGACCCCACATTCTTTCCACATAGCCTGCATATACTTCGACATAAAGTTGCTGCCACGATCTGACACAACTTCTTTAGGGAAGCCAACCCTAGTAAATATGCCAAGTAAAGCTTTTGCAACTGACTTGGCAGTTACAGTTTTCAATGGGATGGCCTCAGGATACCAGGTTGCATGGTCGAGCAGCACCAGGATAAACCTATTGCCCGAGGATGTTTGCGGGTCAAGGGGTCCAACGATGTCGATCCCTACCCTTTCAAATGGTACCCCCACAACTGGGAGCGGTACCAACGGAGCTTGGATTGTCGCGCCAACCTTACCAGACAACTGGCAGGAGGTACAACTCCTGCAGTGACTTTCTACTTGCACCCCCATCTTGGGCCAGTAGAAGTGCATGGATAACCTTTGCTTGGTCCTCTTCATACCAAGGTGACCAGCAAGGGGAACTTCATGCGCCAACTGCAGGAGGAAGGGCCTAACAGCAAGGGGAACCACCAACCTCCTATGGTCTCCTTCTGTAGACTCTGTGGGCTCACTATACAGGAGTCCACCTTCCCAATAAATCCTATGCGTCCCAGGAGGTTCACCCTCAAGCTGGGAGCAGGCCTGTCTCCTTAGGCCTTCCAGAGATGGGCACTCACGTTGGCCTTTACTGAATTCGTCCCTATCAGGACCTCCTTCAACTAACAAGTCTTTTAGTTCAGGATGATCGTTGGGGTCGAATACTTCAGGCATCGCCACCTCCTCGTCAGGCCCGGGCGATTGACCAACTTCCTCCACCGCAGTGGTAGGCGAGCTCGGGGGTATATTCTCTTTCCCTCGTCGTGACTTGTCGACTCCTTTCGCCTTGGGTTTCCCCTTCGGCTGGGGCGGCGTTTTGGACTTGGCCAATGCTGCCCGTGCTTGAGACCGTGTGTAGGGTCTTTCGGCAGTGTCTCCTACGAGCCCTAAAGCTCTGAGATCATTACCTAACAAGACCTTTCCCGGGACGTTTCTCTGAATGCTCACTGGAATCCTGACTGCTGTACCATTTAAAGTAAGATTTACAGGTATTACGGGAAACATACGGAGGGGGCCGTCAGCCAACTTAGTGGGCATCAGAGTAGCTCTGGCAACTTCCTCTGAGTCTACCAAGGTAGAATCCACTACAGTGCGACTGCACCCACTATCCCTAAGAGTTGGAGTATCCACTCCATTGATCAGCACACTGTCTTTAAAGTAGTGCTTGGTATTATCCGGAATCCTAGCATAAGCCTCTGTGACTTTAGGCTCCCAGGAACCCAGGGACACTAAAACTACCTCAGCCTCTATCCCGCTGGGAAATGAGTCTGAGGAGAAGGATGCTCCTGTAATCTCTTCTTCCTCGTAGGAGGAGAAGGCCAGATTAGCGGAGTGGACCACCAAAGGTCTAACCTTACAACGGGGATCCCCCTTCACGTGGTCAGTTGCTCCACAAGCAAAACAAGATCCATTGGGTCTGTTTACATAGGGAGGCTTATTGTAACCAGAGTTTTGTTTCGGAGGCTGACCTCCACTACCCTGTGAGTTCTCTTGTGTCCTACCCTTATTTTTCTTTTTGTGGCCCTTATGGGAAGAAGATTTAGCAGATTCTCCACCCTCCATATCTTTGGACTTTTTCCCTTCCTCCTGCTTACCAGGATGAGTTTTGTCCTCATGGGACACTCAATGTGACACCCATAAGTCTGCTGCAATGGCCAGCTTCTTAGGATCTATCTCCTTCGAATCGGCCAAATGCTGCTTAAGCTCCGGGGAAGAAGAAGCAAAAATGTGTTCCAGCATGACAAGATTTATCATGCCTTCGAAGGTAGAAACCTTATAACCTTCGACCCAGCCAGTTAAGTTTTTCAAGGATTCAGTGACATAAGATACCCAAGTACCACCTTCCTTTTTCTTATACTCTCTGAAACGTTTCAAATATTGGGCCGGAGTCTTCCCAAACTTTAAAATGAGAGTTTGCTTTAACATTGCGAAATCAGCTCGCTCAGCCTTCGACATTTCCATAATGGCACTACAGCCAGAATGGGGCAGTCTGCTGAGTAACCATGCAATCTTATCAGCATTGTCAACTTGTTGAACTTCGCATGCATACTCAAACGCATTCAGCCAGTCCATAATGTCATTCCTTTCTTCATACACACTGAGCAGATCTTTCGGAAACCGTGGATGAGAGGAAGCCCCAGACCCATGTCCAGGACCCTTGGACCCATTTGCAAACTGAAGCTTGGCCAGTTCCAACTGGTGATCCCTGTCTTTTTGTTTTTCTGCCTGTTCGATTTTTAGTTTGGCTATGCTGAATTCAAGCTCCTGCTGCCTAAACCGCAGCTCTTGCTTCTTGAATTCAAGCATAGCCTCCCCATCAACACTGGCAGAGGAAACATTAGACATCACATCCTCCCTGTCCTCGTGGTCGCGATGGATCAGTGCAGCGGCAGAACCGTCGGTTCTACCAGTGAGAGCAGCCCCACCACCTTCTGCACTGTCCTCAGAAGTTATAGCGTCAAGCTGCACTTCTTGCCACGCCACGATTCTTTGAATCATTTCCAATTTCGTGCCTTGAGAGGAAACACCTCTCTCCGCACACATCTTCTTCAATGTTTCTGATTTGGAAGCATTTAAAGTTAACAAGGTATTTGTTTCCATACTGTTAGATAGGACTATGGCCTTTTTAAAGTTATACTACAACAATTCACTACGTGTCCTGGTTGGAATAACCTGAAATGCCTTAGTTCGTGCGCAACACTGGATACCTTCAGTCGTATCCCACCGCTGTACACCAATTTGTTAAGACGGATTTCTGAACTCTGTCCTGGTGGCGCAGAAGTTCAGAAGGCCAACCTAATTACTTGGAACAGGGTAACCTCTGGACGAGCCAGACCAATCAAGGTAGCGATCGCGGCGGTCAAGACTAGGTCTCAAGAGGGGTGAGGGTGACTGAAAGCCCGCAATGAGCACACAAAGCAAGAGCGCTTACAAACTACTCCAAACAGTTGTTATATCAAAAATATATACACATTTATTTTAAGGCCTTTAAAATAATGACTGTAGCGAGAAAATAACAATATCACAATATTAAGCCAACACATACCATATCAACACAATATATATACAAATACGACAGTCGCAAGCGTTATATGCACGAAATGTGTAGTCCACCTGAAAGGGAAGGAAAACAGGCAGTGCGATAATGCTTTAGACTCAGTTCGCCTTCAGAGGCACCTAACTAGATGGAAGTCCGAGCCCTGCGAAGAGTGGAGCCTTGTGCTCAAAGTACCTGCACACGCTGGTGCCAACGGGCAAAAGGAGAAGCTCTTCGGAGGAAGTCAGGCAGTTCGGGTTAGTGCACAACAGAAGAAGAACAGGTTCCGCGACTCAAGCGCAGCCTCCACAGTGAGCAGAAGCAGAGCGCGAGTACGGACAAAAGGGTGCTGTTTTTACACAGCGGGGAAAAGCAATGGGCTACTGCAGGAGGGCGACCTGATCCTAGCTATACTACTCACCGGTCCCCGATGCAAGCAGACCCAGGCTTCTCCACGTTAGCTTCAGCAGCTGGCAGGTTCAGAAGAGCCGGGAATGCCTCGTCGTCGTGTAGAGAAAAAAGACGTCCCAATCGAAGAAACCTGCACAGTTTTGTCACCACAGCAGGGCAACCGAGCGGCCGTGTGTATCTGAGCCAAATGTACACTACTCACTTCAGACTTGGGAACGCCAAGTGTACGAAGCGTGTGAGAGTGACCAGGACTCGAAATACAACACAACCTGGCGGCGGTTACAGAGCAAGACTCCCTTGTAAGCTGGTCAGTCAACTGGATAGCCCAGAGACGCTTCCGAAGGCTTACTGGCAGGAGATGATGAAGTCGCCGAGAATAGCTGTTCCTGCTATTCCAAAGGTCGAAGCACCAGTACAGGCCTTCTGGTTCGATCAAAGGTGAAAAGGGTTTCAAAAGGCGACAGCAGTGCAGAGCAGAAGTCTTTCAGCGGGTCACCAGTGATTCCTCGGTCCAGCCTCTTGTTTGCAGGATACTTGGCTCCTGTATTCCTTCGTTCGTGAGAACTCAGGAGATCGACATGGTAGTGGTGTTTCCAGCCCCCTCTTATCCACGGTTCCCTTCGCGCCAAAATGGAGGGGAGCCAATGGGAGATCCGCTCATCAACACACACACCATTCGTGGACCAATCACGGACCACGGTGGTCCCAGGCATTCACACTACCCTAGACTCTCTGGCACCCAGGATGTGTATTGGGACCAGACATCCCAGCCCACACCCTGGAGGCACACAAAAGACATGTAGAAGCCCGCGAAAGCATCCGTGTTTCGCGGGAAAGTACATGCCCAAATAAGGAAGGCCCCGGGTCGGCTCGACCTGGGGAAGGTGAAGGGAGCAAGACGGTCAGCGGACAGGACAAAGGAGCCTCGTGGTCTGGCCATTTTGGGAGCCAGGCCACCATTTTGGGTTAAGCGCAAAAAACGTGCTTAGAACGCCAAAAGGAGCTCAAAATACAAAGAAACGATTGCTGCCACCATTCCCGTCCCTGAATTACTTGCACCGATCAAATACCATCCTAAACGAGTATCTAGGGCCTGTAGAAGGCTAGAGACCCAAGAGAGCTGTAACTAAGCTTACAGTGCCCTCTTGTGTCATGTTGCACTAAAGCCGCAACATGATAAAAGAAACTACGGGAAACAGCGTTCCCCGGTACTGACTGTCTTAAGAGCATGTCAGTTTCCCCATAAGAAGGCTGCACTTCTCTGGCAAAGTCAAGAACAAGGTGAAAAACAACAGCAAAAAGTTTAGGGGTTGCCACATGGAAGGAAAATTACCTACAATTACGAAATCTTTCCTAACAGTTTTAGAAGCATTAAGATATCACATCTCATGCTATAGGAAGGGTCTCAGGTTTGGAATGGGAAGGAGTTGGATACACATCTCATGTTATAGGAAGGATCTCAGGTTTGGTATTAGAAGCATTGTGATATCACATATCATGCTATAGGAAGGGTCTCAGGATTGGAATGGGACGGAGTTGGATATCACATCTCATGCTAAAGGAAAGATCTCAGGTTTGGAAGGGGAAGGATTTGGATCTCACATCTCATGTTTTAGGACGGGTGTCAGGTTTGGTATTAGAAGCATTGAGATATCACATCTCATGGTATAGGAAGGGTCTCAGGATTGGAATGGGAAGGAGTTGGATATCACATCTCAAGCTATCTCAGGATTGGAATGGGAAGGAGATTGATATCACATCTCATGCTATCGGAAGGGTCTCAGGTTTGGAATGGGAAGGAGTTGGATATCACATCTCATGTTATAGGAAGGATCTCAGGTTTGGTATTAGAAGCATTGAGATATCACATCTCATGCTATAGGAAGGGTCTCAGGATTGGAATCGGAAGGAGTTGGATACCACATCTCATGCTATAGGAAGGGTCTCAGGTTTGGTATAAGCATTGAGATATCCCATCTCTGCTATCGGAAGGGTCTCAGGATTGGAATGGGAAGGAGTTGGATATCACATCTCATGCTAAAGGGAGGGTCTCAGGTTTGGAAGGGGAAGGATTTGGATATCACATCTCATGTTATAGGAAGGATCTCAGGTTTGGTATTAGAAGCATTGAGATATCACATCTCATGCTATCGGAAGGATCTCAGGTTTGGTATTATAGGCATTGAGATATCACATCTCATGCTATCAGAAGGGTCTCAGGATTGGAATGGGAAGGAGTCGGAAATCACATCTCATGCTAAAGGGAGGGTCTCAGGTTTGGTATTAGAAGCATTGAGATATCACATCTCATGTTATAGGAAGAATCTCAGGTTTGGTATTAGAGGCATTGAGATATCACATCTCATGCTATCAGAAGGGTCTCAGGATTGGAATGGGAAGGAGTCGGATATCACATCTCATGCTAAAAGGGAGGGTCTCAGGTTTGGTATTAGAAGCATTGAGATATCACATCTCATGTTATAGGAAGAATCCCAGGTTTGGTATTAGAGGCATTGAGATATCACATCTCATGCTATAGGAAGGGTCTCAGGATTAGAATGGGAAGGAGTTGGATATCACATCTCATGCTAAAGGAAGGGTCTCAGTTTTGGTAGAAGCATTGAGATATCACATCTCATGGTATAGGAAGGGTCTCAGGATTGGAATGGGAAGGAGTTGGATATCACATCTCATCCAATAGGAAGGATCTCAGGATTGGAATGGGAAAGATTTGGATGTCACATCTCTTGCTATAGGAAGGGTCTCAGGTTTTTTATTAGAAACATTGAGATATCACATCTCATGCTATAGGAAGGGTTTCAGGATTGGAATGGGAAGGAGTTGGATATCCCTTCTCATGCTATAGGAAGGGTCACAGGTTGGAATGGGAAGGAGTTGGATATCACATCTCATGTTATAGGAAGGGTCTCAGGATTGGAATGGGAAGGATTTGGATATCACATCTCTTGCTATAGGAAGGGTCTCAGGTTTTTTATTAGAAACATTGAGATATCACATCTCATGCTATAGGAAGGGTTTCAGGATTGGAATGGGAAGGATTTGGATATCACATCTCATGCTAAAGGAAGGGTCTCAGGTTTGGAAGGGGAACGATTTGGATATCATATCTCATGTTATAGGACGGGTCCCAGGTTTGGTATTAGAAGCTTCGAGATATCACATCTCATGCTATATGAAGGGTATCAGGATTGGAATGGGATGGAGTTGGATATCACATCTCATGCTAAAGGAAGGGACTCAGGTTTGATAGAAGCATTGAGATATCACATCTCATGCTATAGGAAGGGTCTCAGGATTGGAATGGGAAGGAGTTGGATATCACATCTCATGCCATAGGAAGGGTCTCAGGTTTGGTATAAGCATTGAGATATCACATCTCTGCTATCGGAAGGGTCTCAGGATAGGAATGGGAAGGACTTAGATATCACATCTCATGCTATAGGGAGGGTCTCAGTTTTGATATTAGAAGCATTGAGATATCACATTTCATGCTATTGGAAGGGTCTCAGGATTGGAATGGGAAGGAGTTGGATATCACATCTCAAGCTATCTCAGGATTGGAATGGGAAGGAGTTTGATATCACATCTCAAGCTATAGGAAGGGTCTCAGGTTTGGAAGGGGAAGGATTTGGATCTCACATCTCATGTTTTAGGACGGGTCTCAGGTTTGGTATTAGAAGCATTGAGATATCACATTTCATGGTATATGAAGGGTCTCAGGATTGGAATGGGAAGGAGTTGGATATCACATCTCAAGCTATCACAGGATTGGAATGGGAAGGAGTTTGATATCACATCTCAAGCTATAGGAAGGGTCTCAGGTTTGGAAAGGGAAGGATTTGGATTTCACATCTCATGTTATAGGATGGTTCTCATGTTTGGTGTTAGAAGCATTGAGATATCACATCTCATGCTATCGGAAGGGTCTCAGGTTTGGAAAGGGAAGGATTTGGATTTCACATATGTTATTCAATGGTTCTCAGGTTTGGTTTTAGAAGCATTAAGATATCACATCTCATGCTATAGGAAGGGTCTCAGGTTTGGAATGGGAAGGAGTTGGATACACATCTCATGTTATAGGAAGGATCTCAGGTTTGGTATTAGAAGCATTGTGATATCACATATCATGCTATAGGAAGGGTCTCAGGATTGGAATGGGAAGGAGGTGGATATCACATCTCATGCTAAAGGAAAGATCTCAGGTTTGGAAGGGGAAGGATTTGGATCTCACATCTCATGTTTTAGGACGGGTGTCAGGTTTGGTATTAGAAGCATTGAGATATCACATCTCATGGTATAGGAAGGGTCTCAGGATTGGAATGTGAAGGAGTTGGATATCACATCTCAAGCTATCTCAGGATTGGAATGGGAAGGAGTTTGATATCACATCTCATGCTATCGGAAGGGTCTCAGGTTTGGAATGGGAAGGAGTTGGATATCACATCTCATGTTATAGGAAGGATCTCAGGTTTGGTATTAGAAGCATTGAGATATCACATCTCATGCTATAGGAAGGGTCTCAGGATTGGAATGGGAAGGAGTTGGATATCACATCTCATGCTATAGGAAGGGTCTCAGGTTTGGTATAAGCATTGAGATAGCCCATCTCATGCTATAGGAAGGGTCTCAGCATTGGAATCGGAAGGAGTTGGATATCACATCTCATGCTATAGGAAGGGTCTCAGGTTTGGGATAAGCATTGAGATATCACATCTCTGCTATCGGAAGGGTCTCAGGATTGGAATGGGAAGGAGTTGGATATCCCATCTCGTTATAGGAAGGGTCTCAGGTTTGGTATTAGAAGCATTGATATATCACATCTCATGCTATAGGAAGGGTCTCAGGATTGGAATGGGAAGGACTTAAAGGAAGGGTCTAAGGTTTGGAAGGCGAAGGATTTGGATATCACATTTCATGTTATAGGACCGGTCTCAGGTTTGGTATTAGAAGCATTGAGATATCACATCTCATGCTATAGGAAGGGTCTCAGAATTGGAATGGGAAGGAGTTGGATATCAGATCTCAAGCTATAGGAAGGGTCTCAGGATTGGAATGGGAAGGAGTTTGATATCACATTTCATGCCATGGTATGGGTCTCAGGTTTTGTAGAAGCATTGGGATATCACAACTCATGCTATCGGAAGGGTATCAGGATTGGATTTGGAAGGAGTTGGATATCCCATCTCATGCTATAGGAAGGGTCTCAGGTTGGAATGGGAAGGAGTTGGATATCACATCTCATGTTATAGGAAGGGTATCAGGATTGGAATGGGAAGGACTTGGATATCACATCTCATGCTATAGGAAGGCTATCAGGTTTGGAAGGGGAAGGAGTTGGATATCACATTTCATGTTAGAGGTAGGATCTCAGGTTTGGTATTAGAGGCATTGAGATATCACATCTCATGCTATCGGAAGGATCTCAGTATTGGAATGGGAAGGAGTTGGATATCACATCTCATGCTAAAGGGAGGGTCTCAGGATTGGAAAGGGAAGTAGTTGGATATCACATTTCATGTTAGAGGAAGGATCTCAGGTTTGGTATTAGAAGCATTGAGATATCACATCTCATGCTATAGGAAGGGTCTCAGGATTGGAATGGGAAGGAGTTGGATATCACATCTCATGCTATAGGAAGGGTCTCAGGAATGGAATGGGAAGGAGTTTTATATGACATCTCATGCCATAGGAAGGATCTCAGGTTTGGTATTTGAAGCATTGAGACATCACATCTCATGTTATAGGAAGGGTCTCAGGATTGGAATGGGAAGGAGTTGGATATCGCATCTCATGCTATAGGAAGGGTCTCAGGTTTGGTATAAGCATTGAGATGTCACATCTCATGCTATAGGAAGGGTCTCAGGTTTGGTATAAGCATTGAGATATCACATCTCTGCTATCGGAAGGGTCTCAGGATTGGAATGGGAATGAGTTGGATATCCCATCTTATGTTATAGGAAGGGTCTCAGGTTTGGTATTAGAAGCATTGAGATATCACATCTCATGCTATAGGAAGGGTCTCAGGATTGGAATGGGAAGGACGTGAATATCACATCTCATGCTATAGGGAGGCTCTCACGTTTGGAAAGGGAAGGAGTTGGATATCACATTTCATGTTAGAGGTAGGATCTCAGGTTTGGTATTAGAGGCATTGAATATCACATCTCATGCTATCAGAAGGGTCTCGGGATTGGAATGGGAAGGAGTTGGATATCACATCTCATGCTAAAGGGAGGGTCTCAGGTTTGGAAGGGGAAGGATTTTGATATCACATCTCATGTTATAGGAAGGATCTCAGGTTTGGTATTAGAAGCATTGAGATATCACATCTCATGCTATCGGAAGGATCTCAGGTTTGGTATTAGAGGGATTGAGATATCACATCTCATGCTATTGGAAGGGTATCAGGATTGGATTTGGAAGTAGTTGGATATCCCATCTCATGCAATAGGAAGGGTCTCAGGTTGGAATGGGAAGGAGTTGGATATCACATCTCATGTTATAGGAAGGGTCTCAGGATTGGAATGGGAAATACTTTGATATCACATCTCATGCTATAGGAAGGCTCTCAGGTTTGGAAGGGGAAGGAGTTGGATATCACATTTCATGTTAGAGGTAGGATCTCTAGTTTGGTAAGAGGCATTGAGATATCACATCTCATGCTATCAGAAGGGTCTCAGGATTGGAATGGGAAGGAGTTGGATATCACATCTCATGCTAAAGGGAGGGTCTCAGGTTTGGAAGGGGAAGGATTTGGATTTCACATCTCGTGTTATAGGAAGGGTCTCAGGATTGGAATGGGAAGGGGTTTTATATGACATCTCATGCCATAGGAAGGATCTCAGGTTTGGTATTAGAAGCATTGAGACATCACATCTCATGTTATAGGAAGGGTCTCAGGATTGGAATGGGAAGGAGTTGGATATCACATCTCATGCTGTAGGAAGGGTCTCAGGTTTGGTATAAGCATTGAGATATCACATCTCATGCTATAGGAAGGGTCTCAGGATCGGAATGGGAAGGAGTTGTATATGACATCTCATGCCATTGGAAGGGTCTCAGGTTTGGTATAAGCATTGAGATATCACATCTCTGCTATCGGAAGGGTCTCAGGATCGGAATGGGAAGGAGTTGTATATGACATCTCATGCCATTGGAAGGGTCTCAGGTTTGGTATAAGCATTGAGATATCACATCTCTGCTATCGGAAGGGTCTCAGGATTGGAATGGGAAGGAGTTGGATATCACATCACTTGCTATAGGAAGGGCCTCAGGTTTTGTATTAGAAGCATTGAGACATCACATCTCATGCTATTGGAAGGGTCTCAGGTTTGGTATAAGCATTGAGATATCACATCTCTGCTATCGGAAGGGTCTCAGGATTGGAATGGGAAGGAGTTGGATATCCCATCTCATGTTATAGGAAGGGTCTCAGGTTTGGTATTAGAAGCATTGAGATATCACATCTCATGCTATAGGAAGGGTCTCAGGATTGGAATGGGAAGGACTTGGATATCACATCTCATGCTATAGGGAGGGTGTCAAGTTTGATATTAGAAGCATTGAGATAACAAATCTCATGATATCGGAAGGGTCTCAGGATTGGAATGGGAAGGAGTTGGATATCACATCTCATGATAAAGTAAGGCTCTAAGGTTTGGAAGGGGAAGGATTTGGATATCACATCTCATGTTATAGGAAGGGTCTCAGGATTGGAATGGGAAGGAGTTTGATAACACATCTCATGCCATAGTATGGGTCTCAGGTTTGGTAGAAGCATTGAGATATCAAGTCTCATGGTATAGGAAGGGTCTCAGAATTGGAAAGGGAAGGAGTTGGATATCACATCTCAAGCTATAGGAAGGGTCTCAGGATTGGAATGGGAAGGAGTTTGATATCAGATCTCATGTCATAGTATGTGCCTCAGGTTTGGTAGAAGCATTGGGATATCACATCTCATGCTATCGGAAGGGTATCAGGATTGGATCTGGAAGGAGTTGGATATCCCATCTCACGCTATAGGAAGGGTCTCAGGTTGGAATCGGAAGGAGTTGGATATCACATCTCATGTTATAGGAAGGGTCTCCGGATTGGAATGAGAAGGACTTGGATATCACATCTCATGCTATAGGAAGGCTCTCAGGTTTGGAAAGGGAAGGAGTTGGATATCACATTTCATGTTAGAGGTAGGATCTCAGGTTTGGTATTAGAGGTATTGAGATATCACATCTCATGCTATCAGAAGGGTCTCAGGATTGGAATAGGAACGAGTTGGATATCACATCTCATGCCAAAGGGAAGGTCTCAGGTTTGGTATAAGCATTGAGATATCACATCTCTGCTATCGGAAGGGTCTCAGGATCGGAATGGGAAGGAGTTGTATATGACATCTCATGCCATTGGAAGGGTCTCAGGTTTGGTATAAGCATTGAGATATCACATCTCTGCTATCGGAAGGGTCTCAGGATTGGAATGGGAAGGAGTTGGATATCACATCACTTGCTATAGGAATGGCCTCAGGTTTTGTATTAGAAGCATTGAGACATCACATCTCATGCTATTGGAAGGGTCTCAGGTTTGGTATAAGCATTGAGATATCACATCTCTGCTATCGGAAGGGTCTCAGGATCGGAATGGGAAGGAGTTGGATATCACATCACTTGCTATAGGAATGGCCTCAGGTTTTGTATTAGAAGCATTGAGACATCACATCTCATGCTAAAGGGAGGGTCTCAGGTTTGGTATTAGAAGCATTGAGATATCACATCTCATGTTATAGGAAGAATCTCAGGTTTGGTATTAGAGGCATTGAGATATCACATCTCATGCTATCAGAAGGGTCTCAGGATTGGAATGGGAAGGAGTCGGATATCACATCTCATGCTAAAAGGGAGGGTCTCAGGTTTGGTATTAGAAGCATTGAGATATCACATCTCATGTTATAGGAAGAATCCCAGGTTTGGTATTAGAGGCATTGAGATATCACATCTCATGCTATAGGAAGGGTCTCAGGATTAGAATGGGAAGGAGTTGGATATCACATCTCATGCTAAAGGAAGGGTCTCAGTTTTGGTAGAAGCATTGAGATATCACATCTCATGGTATAGGAAGGGTCTCAGGATTGGAATGGGAAGGAGTTGGATATCACATCTCATCCAATAGGAAGGATCTCAGGATTGGAATGGGAAAGATTTGGATGTCACATCTCTTGCTATAGGAAGGGTCTCAGGTTTTTTATTAGAAACATTGAGATATCACATCTCATGCTATAGGAAGGGTTTCAGGATTGGAATGGGAAGGAGTTGGATATCCCTTCTCATGCTATAGGAAGGGTCACAGGTTGGAATGGGAAGGAGTTGGATATCACATCTCATGTTATAGGAAGGGTCTCAGGATTGGAATGGGAAGGATTTGGATATCACATCTCTTGCTATAGGAAGGGTCTCAGGTTTTTTATTAGAAACATTGAGATATCACATCTCATGCTATAGGAAGGGTTTCAGGATTGGAATGGGAAGGATTTGGATATCACATCTCATGCTAAAGGAAGGGTCTCAGGTTTGGAAGGGGAACGATTTGGATATCATATCTCATGTTATAGGACGGGTCCCAGGTTTGGTATTAGAAGCTTCGAGATATCACATCTCATGCTATATGAAGGGTATCAGGATTGGAATGGGATGGAGTTGGATATCACATCTCATGCTAAAGGAAGGGACTCAGGTTTGATAGAAGCATTGAGATATCACATCTCATGCTATAGGAAGGGTCTCAGGATTGGAATGGGAAGGAGTTGGATATCACATCTCATGCCATAGGAAGGGTCTCAGGTTTGGTATAAGCATTGAGATATCACATCTCTGCTATCGGAAGGGTCTCAGGATAGGAATGGGAAGGACTTAGATATCACATCTCATGCTATAGGGAGGGTCTCAGTTTTGATATTAGAAGCATTGAGATATCACATTTCATGCTATTGGAAGGGTCTCAGGATTGGAATGGGAAGGAGTTGGATATCACATCTCAAGCTATCTCAGGATTGGAATGGGAAGGAGTTTGATATCACATCTCAAGCTATAGGAAGGGTCTCAGGTTTGGAAGGGGAAGGATTTGGATCTCACATCTCATGTTTTAGGACGGGTCTCAGGTTTGGTATTAGAAGCATTGAGATATCACATTTCATGGTATATGAAGGGTCTCAGGATTGGAATGGGAAGGAGTTGGATATCACATCTCAAGCTATCACAGGATTGGAATGGGAAGGAGTTTGATATCACATCTCAAGCTATAGGAAGGGTCTCAGGTTTGGAAAGGGAAGGATTTGGATTTCACATCTCATGTTATAGGATGGTTCTCATGTTTGGTGTTAGAAGCATTGAGATATCACATCTCATGCTATCGGAAGGGTCTCAGGTTTGGAAAGGGAAGGATTTGGATTTCACATATGTTATTCAATGGTTCTCAGGTTTGGTTTTAGAAGCATTAAGATATCACATCTCATGCTATAGGAAGGGTCTCAGGTTTGGAATGGGAAGGAGTTGGATACACATCTCATGTTATAGGAAGGATCTCAGGTTTGGTATTAGAAGCATTGTGATATCACATATCATGCTATAGGAAGGGTCTCAGGATTGGAATGGGAAGGAGGTGGATATCACATCTCATGCTAAAGGAAAGATCTCAGGTTTGGAAGGGGAAGGATTTGGATCTCACATCTCATGTTTTAGGACGGGTGTCAGGTTTGGTATTAGAAGCATTGAGATATCACATCTCATGGTATAGGAAGGGTCTCAGGATTGGAATGTGAAGGAGTTGGATATCACATCTCAAGCTATCTCAGGATTGGAATGGGAAGGAGTTTGATATCACATCTCATGCTATCGGAAGGGTCTCAGGTTTGGAATGGGAAGGAGTTGGATATCACATCTCATGTTATAGGAAGGATCTCAGGTTTGGTATTAGAAGCATTGAGATATCACATCTCATGCTATAGGAAGGGTCTCAGGATTGGAATGGGAAGGAGTTGGATATCACATCTCATGCTATAGGAAGGGTCTCAGGTTTGGTATAAGCATTGAGATAGCCCATCTCATGCTATAGGAAGGGTCTCAGCATTGGAATCGGAAGGAGTTGTATTTGACATCTCATGCCATAGGAAGGGTCTCAGGTTTGGGATAAGCATTGAGATATCACATCTCTGCTATCGGAAGGGTCTCAGGATTGGAATGGGAAGGAGTTGGATATCCCATCTCGTTATAGGAAGGGTCTCAGGTTTGGTATTAGAAGCATTGATATATCACATCTCATGCTATAGGAAGGGTCTCAGGATTGGAATGGGAAGGACTTAAAGGAAGGGTCTAAGGTTTGGAAGGCGAAGGATTTGGATATCACATTTCATGTTATAGGACCGGTCTCAGGTTTGGTATTAGAAGCATTGAGATATCACATCTCATGCTATAGGAAGGGTCTCAGAATTGGAATGGGAAGGAGTTGGATATCAGATCTCAAGCTATAGGAAGGGTCTCAGGATTGGAATGGGAAGGAGTTTGATATCACATTTCATGCCATGGTATGGGTCTCAGGTTTTGTAGAAGCATTGGGATATCACAACTCATGCTATCGGAAGGGTATCAGGATTGGATTTGGAAGGAGTTGGATATCCCATCTCATGCTATAGGAAGGGTCTCAGGTTGGAATGGGAAGGAGTTGGATATCACATCTCATGTTATAGGAAGGGTATCAGGATTGGAATGGGAAGGACTTGGATATCACATCTCATGCTATAGGAAGGCTATCAGGTTTGGAAGGGGAAGGAGTTGGATATCACATTTCATGTTAGAGGTAGGATCTCAGGTTTGGTATTAGAGGCATTGAGATATCACATCTCATGCTATCGGAAGGATCTCAGTATTGGAATGGGAAGGAGTTGGATATCACATCTCATGCTAAAGGGAGGGTCTCAGGATTGGAAAGGGAAGTAGTTGGATATCACATTTCATGTTAGAGGAAGGATCTCAGGTTTGGTATTAGAAGCATTGAGATATCACATCTCATGCTATAGGAAGGGTCTCAGGATTGGAATGGGAAGGAGTTGGATATCACATCTCATGCTATAGGAAGGGTCTCAGGAATGGAATGGGAAGGAGTTTTATATGACATCTCATGCCATAGGAAGGATCTCAGGTTTGGTATTTGAAGCATTGAGACATCACATCTCATGTTATAGGAAGGGTCTCAGGATTGGAATGGGAAGGAGTTGGATATCGCATCTCATGCTATAGGAAGGGTCTCAGGTTTGGTATAAGCATTGAGATGTCACATCTCATGCTATAGGAAGGGTCTCAGGTTTGGTATAAGCATTGAGATATCACATCTCTGCTATCGGAAGGGTCTCAGGATTGGAATGGGAATGAGTTGGATATCCCATCTTATGTTATAGGAAGGGTCTCAGGTTTGGTATTAGAAGCATTGAGATATCACATCTCATGCTATAGGAAGGGTCTCAGGATTGGAATGGGAAGGACGTGAATATCACATCTCATGCTATAGGGAGGCTCTCACGTTTGGAAAGGGAAGGAGTTGGATATCACATTTCATGTTAGAGGTAGGATCTCAGGTTTGGTATTAGAGGCATTGAATATCACATCTCATGCTATCAGAAGGGTCTCGGGATTGGAATGGGAAGGAGTTGGATATCACATCTCATGCTAAAGGGAGGGTCTCAGGTTTGGAAGGGGAAGGATTTTGATATCACATCTCATGTTATAGGAAGGATCTCAGGTTTGGTATTAGAAGCATTGAGATATCACATCTCATGCTATCGGAAGGATCTCAGGTTTGGTATTAGAGGGATTGAGATATCACATCTCATGCTATTGGAAGGGTATCAGGATTGGATTTGGAAGTAGTTGGATATCCCATCTCATGCAATAGGAAGGGTCTCAGGTTGGAATGGGAAGGAGTTGGATATCACATCTCATGTTATAGGAAGGGTCTCAGGATTGGAATGGGAAATACTTTGATATCACATCTCATGCTATAGGAAGGCTCTCAGGTTTGGAAGGGGAAGGAGTTGGATATCACATTTCATGTTAGAGGTAGGATCTCTAGTTTGGTAAGAGGCATTGAGATATCACATCTCATGCTATCAGAAGGGTCTCAGGATTGGAATGGGAAGGAGTTGGATATCACATCTCATGCTAAAGGGAGGGTCTCAGGTTTGGAAGGGGAAGGATTTGGATATCACATCTCGTGTTATAGGAAGGGTCTCAGGATTGGAATGGGAAGGGGTTTTATATGACATCTCATGCCATAGGAAGGATCTCAGGTTTGGTATTAGAAGCATTGAGACATCACATCTCATGTTATAGGAAGGGTCTCAGGATTGGAATGGGAAGGAGTTGGATATCACATCTCATGCTGTAGGAAGGGTCTCAGGTTTGGTATAAGCATTGAGATATCACATCTCATGCTATAGGAAGGGTCTCAGGATCGGAATGGGAAGGAGTTGTATATGACATCTCATGCCATTGGAAGGGTCTCAGGTTTGGTATAAGCATTGAGATATCACATCTCTGCTATCGGAAGGGTCTCAGGATCGGAATGGGAAGGAGTTGTATATGACATCTCATGCCATTGGAAGGGTCTCAGGTTTGGTATAAGCATTGAGATATCACATCTCTGCTATCGGAAGGGTCTCAGGATTGGAATGGGAAGGAGTTGGATATCACATCACTTGCTATAGGAAGGGCCTCAGGTTTTGTATTAGAAGCATTGAGACATCACATCTCATGCTATTGGAAGGGTCTCAGGTTTGGTATAAGCATTGAGATATCACATCTCTGCTATCGGAAGGGTCTCAGGATTGGAATGGGAAGGAGTTGGATATCCCATCTCATGTTATAGGAAGGGTCTCAGGTTTGGTATTAGAAGCATTGAGATATCACATCTCATGCTATAGGAAGGGTCTCAGGATTGGAATGGGAAGGACTTGGATATCACATCTCATGCTATAGGGAGGGTGTCAAGTTTGATATTAGAAGCATTGAGATAACAAATCTCATGATATCGGAAGGGTCTCAGGATTGGAATGGGAAGGAGTTGGATATCACATCTCATGATAAAGTAAGGCTCTAAGGTTTGGAAGGGGAAGGATTTGGATATCACATCTCATGTTATAGGAAGGGTCTCAGGATTGGAATGGGAAGGAGTTTGATAACACATCTCATGCCATAGTATGGGTCTCAGGTTTGGTAGAAGCATTGAGATATCAAGTCTCATGGTATAGGAAGGGTCTCAGAATTGGAAAGGGAAGGAGTTGGATATCACATCTCAAGCTATAGGAAGGGTCTCAGGATTGGAATGGGAAGGAGTTTGATATCAGATCTCATGTCATAGTATGTGCCTCAGGTTTGGTAGAAGCATTGGGATATCACATCTCATGCTATCGGAAGGGTATCAGGATTGGATCTGGAAGGAGTTGGATATCCCATCTCACGCTATAGGAAGGGTCTCAGGTTGGAATCGGAAGGAGTTGGATATCACATCTCATGTTATAGGAAGGGTCTCCGGATTGGAATGAGAAGGACTTGGATATCACATCTCATGCTATAGGAAGGCTCTCAGGTTTGGAAAGGGAAGGAGTTGGATATCACATTTCATGTTAGAGGTAGGATCTCAGGTTTGGTATTAGAGGTATTGAGATATCACATCTCATGCTATCAGAAGGGTCTCAGGATTGGAATAGGAACGAGTTGGATATCACATCTCATGCCAAAGGGAAGGTCTCAGGTTTGGTATAAGCATTGAGATATCACATCTCTGCTATCGGAAGGGTCTCAGGATCGGAATGGGAAGGAGTTGTATATGACATCTCATGCCATTGGAAGGGTCTCAGGTTTGGTATAAGCATTGAGATATCACATCTCTGCTATCGGAAGGGTCTCAGGATTGGAATGGGAAGGAGTTGGATATCACATCACTTGCTATAGGAATGGCCTCAGGTTTTGTATTAGAAGCATTGAGACATCACATCTCATGCTATTGGAAGGGTCTCAGGTTTGGTATAAGCATTGAGATATCACATCTCTGCTATCGGAAGGGTCTCAGGATTGGAATGGGAAGGAGTTGGATATCCCATCTCATGTTATAGGAAGGGTCTCAGGTTTGGTATTAGAAGCATTGAGATATCACATCTCATGCTATAGGAACGGTCTCAGGATTGGAATGGGAAGGACTTGGATATCACATCTCATGCTATAGGGAGGGTGTCAAGTTTGATATTAGAAGCATTGAGATAACAAATCTCATGATATCGGAAGGGTCTCAGGATTGGAATGGGAAGGAGTTGGATATCACATCTCATGATAAAGTAAGGCTCTAAGGTTTGGAAGGGGAAGGATTTGGATTTCACATCTCATGTTATAGGAAGGGTCTCAGGATTGGAATGGGAAGGAGTTTGATATCACATCTCATGCCATAGTATGGGTCTCAGGTTTGGTAGAAGCATTGAGATATCAAGTCTCATGGTATAGGAAGGGTCTCAGAATTGGAAAGGGAAGGAGTTGGATATCACATCTCAAGCTATAGGAAGGGTCTCAAGATTGGAATGGGAAGGAGTTTGATATCAGATCTCATGTCATAGTATGTGCCTCAGGTTTGGTAGAAGCATTGGGATATCACATCTCATGCTATCGGAAGGGTATCAGGATTGGATCTGGAAGGAGTTGGATATCCCATCTCATGCTATAGGAAGGGTCTCAGGTTGGAATCGGAAGGAGTTGGATATCACATCTCATGTTATAGGAAGGGTCTCCGGATTGGAATGAGAAGGACTTGGATATCACATCTCATGCTATAGGAAGGCTCTCAGGTTTGGAAAGGGAAGGAGTTGGATATCACATTTCATGTTAGAGGTAGGATCTCAGGTTTGGTATTAGAGGTATTGAGATATCACATCTCATGCTATCAGAAGGGTCTCAGGATTGGAATAGGAACGAGTTGGATATCACATCTCATGCCAAAGGGAAGGTCTCAGGTTTGGAAGGGGAAGGATTTGGATATCACATCTCATGTTATAGGAAGGATCTCAGGTTTGGTATTAGAAGCATTGAGATATCACATCTCATGCTATAGGAAGGGTCTCAGGATTGGAATGGGAAGGAGTTGGATATCACATCTCATGCTATAGGAAGGGTCTCAGGTTTGGTATAAGCATTGAGATATCACATCTCTTCTATCGGAAGGGTCTCAGGATAGGAATGGGAAGGACTTAGATATCACATCTCATGCTATAGGGAGGGTCTCAGTTTTGATATTAGAAGCATTGAGATATCACATATGCTATTGGAAGGGTCTCAGTATTGGAATTGGAAGGAGTTGGATATTCCATCTCATGCTATAGGGAGGTTCTCAGGTTTGATATTAGAAGCATTGAGATATCACATATGCTATTGGAAGGGTCTCAGTATTGGAATTGGAAGGAGTTGGATATCACATCTCATGCTATCGGAAGGGTCTCAGGATTGGAATGGGAAGTAGTTGGATATCACATATGCTAAAGGAAAGGTCTCAGGTTTGGAAGGGGAAGGATTTGGATCTCACATCTCATGTTTTAGGACGGGTCTCAGGTTTGGTATTAGAAGCATTGAGATATGACATCTCATGCCATAGGAAGGGTCTCAGAATTGGAATGGGAAGGAGTTGGATATCACATCTCAAGCTATCTCAGGATTGGAATGGGAAGGAGTTTGATATCACATCTCATGCTATCGGAAGGGTCTCAGGTTTGGAATGGGAAGGAGTTGGATATCACATCTCATGTTATAGGAAGGGTCTCAGGTTTGGAAGGGGAAGGAATTGGATATCATATCTCATGTTATAGGACGGGTCTCAGGTTTGGTATTAGAAGCTTTGAGATGTCACATCTCATGCTATAGGAAGGGTCTCAGGATTGGAATGGGAAGGAGTTGGATATCACATCTCATGCTAAAGGAAGGGACTCAGGTTTGATAGAAGCATTGAGATATCACATCTCATGCTATAGGAAGGGTCTCAGGATTGGAATGGGAAGGAGTTGGATATCACATCTCATGCCATAGGAAGGGTCTCAGGTTTGGTATAAGCATTGAGATATCACATCTCTTCTATCGGAAGGGTCTCAGGATAGGAATGGGAAGGACTTAGATATCACATCTCATGCTATAGGGAGGGTCTCAGTTTTGATATTAGAAGCATTGAGATATCACATATGCTATTGGAAGGGTCTCAGTATTGGAATTGGAAGGAGTTGGATACCACATCTCATGCTATAGGGAGGTTCTCAGGTTTGATATTAGAAGCATTGAGATATCACATATGCTATTGGAAGGGTCTCAGTATTGGAATTGGAAGGAGTTGGATATCACATCTCATGCTATCGGAAGGGTCTCAGGATTGGAATGGGAAGTAGTTGGATATCACATATGCTAAAGGAAAGGTCTCAGGTTTGGAAGGGGAAGGATTTGGATCTCACATCTCATGTTTTAGGACGGGTCTCAGGTTTGGTATTAGAAGCATTGAGATATGACATCTCATGCCATAGGAAGGGTCTCAGAATTGGAATGGGAAGGAGTTGGATATCACATCTCAAGCTATCTCAGGATTGGAATGGGAAGGAGTTTGATATCACATCTCATGCTATAGGAAGGGTCTCAAGATTGGAATCGGAAGGAGTTGGATACCACATCTCATGCTAAAGGGAGGGTCTCAGGTTTGGTATTAGAAGCATTGAGATATCATATCTCATGCTATCGGAAGGATCTCAGGTTTGGTATTATAGGCATTGAGATATCACATCTCATGCTATCAGAAGGGTCTCAGGATTGGAATGGGAAGCAGTCGGATATCACATCTCATGCTAAAGGGAGGGTCTCAGGTTTGGTATTAGAAGCATTGAGATATCACATCTCATGTTATAGGAAGAATCTCAGGATGGTATTAGAGGCATTGAGATATCACATCTCATGCTATCAGAAGGGTCTCAGGATTGGAATGGGAAGGAGTCGGATATCACATCTCATGCTAAAGGGAGGGTCTCAGGTTTGGTATTAGAAGCATTGAGATATCACATCTCATGGTATAGGAAGGGTCTCAGGATTGGAATGGGAAGGAGTTGGATATCACATCTCATCCAATAGGAAGGATCTCAGGATTGGAATGGGAAGGATTTGGATGTCACATCTCTTGCTATAGGAAGGGTCTCAGGTTTTTTATTAGAAACATTGAGATATCACATCTCATGCTATAGGAAGGGTTTCAGGATTGGAATGGGAAGGAGTTGGATATCCCTTCTCATGCTATAGGAAGGGTCTGAGGTTGGAATGGGAAGGAGTTGGATATCATATCTCATGTTATAGGAAGGGTCTCAGGATTGGAATGGGAAGGATTTGGATATCACATCTCTTGCTATAGGAAGGGTCTCAGGTTTTTTATTAGAAACATTGAAATATCACATCTCATGCTATAGGAAGGGTTTCAGGATTGGAATGGGAAGGATTTGGATATCACATCTCATGCTAAAGGAAGGGTCTCAGGTTTGGAAGGGGAAGGAATTGGATATCATATCTCATGTTATAGGACGGGTCCCAGGTTTGGTATTAGAAGCTTTGAGATGTCACATCTCATGCTATAGGAAGGGTCTCAGGATTGGAATGGGAAGGAGTTGGATATCACATCTCATGCCATAGGAAGGGTCTCAGGTTTGGTATAAGCATTGAGATATCACATCTCTTCTATCGGAAGGGTCTCAGGATAGGAATGAGAAGGACTTAGATATCACATCTCATGCTATAGGGAGGGTCTCAGTTTTGATATTAGAAGCATTGAGATATCACATTTCATGCTATCGGACGGGTCTCAGGATTGGAATGGGACGGAGTTGTATATCACATCTCAAGCTATCAGGATTGGAATGGGAAGGAGTTTGATATCACATCTCAAGCTATAGGAAGGGTCTCAGGTTTGGAAGGGGAAGGATTTGGATCTCACATCTCATGTTTTAGGACGGGTCTCAGGTTTGGTATTAGAAGCATTGAGATATCACATCTCATGGTATAGGAAGGGTCTCAGGATTGGAATGGGAAGGAGTTGGATATCACATCTCAAGCTATCACAGGATTGGAATGGGAAGGAGTTTGATATCACATCTCAAGCTATAGGAAGGGTCTCAGGTTTGGAAAGGGAAGGATTTGGATTTCACATCTCATGTTATAGGATGGTTCTCATGTTTGGTTTTAGAAGCATTGAGATATCACATCTCATGCTATCGGAAGGGTCTCAGGTTTGGAAAGGGAAGGATTTGGATTTCACATATGTTATTGGATGGTTCTCAGATTTGGTTTTAGAAGCATTAAGATATCACATCTCATGCTATAGGAAGGGTCTCAGGTTTGGAATGGGAAGGAGTTGGATACACATCTCATGTTATAGGAAGGATCTCAGGTTTGGTATTAGAAGCATTGTGATATCACATATGCTATAGGAAGGGTCTCAGGATTGGAATGGGAAGGAGTTGGATATCACATCTCATGCTAAAGGAAGGATCTCAGGTTTGGAATGGGAAGGAGTTGGATATCACATCTCATGTTATAGGAAAGATCTCAGGTTTGGTATTAGAAGCATTGAGATATCACATCTCATGCTATAGGAAGGGTCTCAGGATTGGAATGGGAAGGAGTTGGATAACACATCTCATGCCATAGGAAGGGTCTCAGGTTTGGTATAAGCATTGAGATATCACATCTCTTCTATCGGAAGAGTCTCAGGATAGGAATGGGAAGGACTTAGATATCACATCTCATGCTATAGGGAGGGTCTCAGTTTTGATATTAGAAGCATTGAGATATCACATATGCTATTGGAAGGGTCTCAGTATTGGAATTGGAAGGAGTTGGATACCACATCTCATGCTATAGGGAGGTTCTCAGGTTTGATATTAGAAGCATTGAGATATCACATATGCTATTGGAAGGGTCTCAGTATTGGAATTGGAAGGAGTTGGATATCACATCTCATGCTATCGGAAGGGTCTCAGGATTGGAATGGGAAGTAGTTGGATATCACATATGCTAAAGGAAAGGTCTCAGGTTTGGAAGGGGAAGGATTTGGATCTCACATCTCATGTTTTAGGACGGGTCTCAGGTTTGGTATTAGAAGCATTGAGATATGACATCTCATGCCATAGGAAGGGTCTCAGAATTGGAATGGGAAGGAGTTGGATATCACATCTCAAGCTATCTCAGGATTGGAATGGGAAGGAGTTTGATATCACATCTCATGCTATCGGAAGGGTCTCAGGATTGGAATGGGAAGCAGTCGGATATCACATCTCATGCTAGAGGGAGGGTCTCAGGTTTGGTATTAGAAGCATTGAGATATCACATCTCATGTTATAGGAAGAATCTCAGGTTTGGTATTAGAGGCATTGAGATATCACATTTCATGCTATCAGAAGGGTCTCAGGATTGGAATGGGAAGCAGTCGGATATCACATCTCATGCTAGAGGGAGGGTCTCAGGTTTGGTATTAGAAGCATTGAGATATCACATCTCATGTTATAGGAAGAATCTCAGGTTTGGTATTAGAGGCATTGAGATATCACATCTCATGCTATCAGAAGGGTCTCAGGATTGGAATGGGAAGGAGTCGGATATCACATCTCATGCTAAAGGGAGGGTCTCAGGTTTGGTATTAGAAGCATTGAGATATCACATCTCATGTTATAGGAAGAATCTCAGGTTTGGTATTAGAGGCATTGAGATATCACATCTCATGCTATAGGAAGGGTCTCAGGATTGGAATGGGAAGGAGTTGGATATCACATCTCATGCAAAAGGAAGGGTCTCAGTTTTGGTAGAAGCATTGAGATATCACATCTCATGGTATAGGAAGGGTCTCAGGATTGGAATGGGAAGGAGTTGGATATCACATCTCATCCATTAGGAAGGATCTCAGGATTGGAATGGGAAGGATTTGGATGTCACATCTCTTGCTATAGGAAGGGTCTCAGGTTTTTTATTAGAAACATTGAGATATCACATCTCATGCTATAGGAAGGGTTTCAGGATTGGAATGGGAAGGAGTTGGATATCCCTTCTCATGCTATAGGAAGGTTCTGAGGTTGGAATGGGAAGGAGTTGGATATCATATCTCATGTTATAGGAAGGGTCTCAGGATTGGAATGGGAAGGATTTGGATATCACATCTCTTGCTATAGGAAGGGTCTCAGGTTTTTTATTAGAAACATTGGGATATCACATCTCATGCTATAGGAAGGGTTTCAGGATTGGAATGGGAAGGATTTGGATATCACATCTCATGCTAAAGGAAGGGTCTCAGGTTTGGAAGGGGAAGGAATTGGATATCATATCTCATGTTATAGGACGGGTCCCAGGTTTGGTATTAGAAGCTTTCAGATGTCACATCTCATGCTATAGGAAGGGTCTCAGGATTGGAATGGGAAGGAGTTGGATATCACATCTCATGCTAAAGGAAGGGACTCAGGTTTGATAGAAGCATTGAGATATCACATCTCATGCTATAGGAAGGGTCTCAGGATTGGAATGGGAAGGAGTTGGATATCACATCTCATGCCATAGGAAGGGTCTCAGGTTTGGTATAAGCATTGAGATATCACATCTCTTCTATCGGAAGGGTCTCAGGATAGGAATGGGAAGGACTTAGATATCACATCTCATGCTATAGGGAGGGTCTCAGTTTTGATATTAGAAGCATTGAGATATCACATTTCATGCTATCGGAAGGGTCTCAGGATTGGAATGGGACGGAGTTGGATATCACATCTCAAGCTATCAGGATTGGAATGGGAAGGAGTTTGATATCACATCTCTACCTATAGGAAGGGTCTCAGGTTTGGAAGGGGAAGGATTTGGATCTCACATCTCATGTTTTAGGACGGGTCTCAGGTTTGGTATTAGAAGCATTGAGATATCACATCTCATGGTATAGGAAGGGTCTCAGGATTGGAATGGGAAGGAGTTGGATATCACATCTCAAGCTATCACAGGATTGGAATGGGAAGGAGTTTGATATCACATCTCAAGCTATAGGAAGGGTCTCAGGTTTGGAAAGGGAAGGATTTGGATTTCAAATCTCATGTTATAGGATGGTTCTCATGTTTGGTTTTAGAAGCATTGAGATATCACATCTCATGCTATCGGAAGGGTGTCAGGTTTGGAAAGGGAAGGATTTGGATTTCACATATGTTATTGGATGGTTCTCAGGTTTGGTTTTAGAAGCATTAAGATATCACATCTCATGCTATAGGAAGGGTCTCAGGTTTGGAATGGGAAGGAGTTGGATACACATCTCATGTAATAGGAAGGATCTCAGGTTTGGTATTAGAAGCATTGTGATATCACATATGCTATAGGAAGGGTCTCAGGATTGGAATGGGAAGGAGTTGGATATCACATCTCATGCTAAAGGAAGGATCTCAGGTATGGAATGGGAAGGAGTTGGATATCACATCTCATGTTATAGGAAAGATCTCAGGTTTGGTATAAGAAGCATTGAGACATCACATCTCATGTTATAGGAAGGGTCTCAGGATTGGAATGGGAAGAAGTTGGATATCACATCTCATGCTATAGGAAGGGTCTCAGGTTTGGTATAAGCATTGAGATATCACATCTCATGCTATAGGAAGGGTCTCAGGATTGGAATGGGAAGGAGTTGTATGTGACATCTCATGCCATAGGAAGGGTCTCAGGTTTGGTATAAGCATTGAGATATCATATCACATGCTATAGGAAGGGTCTCAGGATTGGAATGGGAAGGACTTGGATATCACATCTCATGCTATAGGCAGGGTCTCAGGTTTGGAAAGGGAAGGAGATGGATATCACATTTCATGTTAGAGGTAGGATCTCAGGTTTGGTATTAGAGTCATTGATATATCACATCTCATGCTATCAGAAGGGTCTCAGGATTTGAATGGGAAGGAGTTGGATATCACATTTCATGCTAAAGGGAGGGTCTCAGGTTTGGAAGGGGAAGGATTTGGAAATCACATCTCATGTTATAGGAATGATCTCAGGTTTGGTATTAGAAGCATTGAGATATCACATCTCATGCTATCATAAGGGTCTCAGGATTGGAATGGGAAGGAGTTGGATATCACATCTCATGTTATAGGAAGGATCTCAGGTTTGGTATTAGAAGCATTGAGACATCACATCTCATGCTATAGGAAGGGTCTCAGGTTTGGAATTGGAAGGAGTTGGATATCACATCTCATGCTATAGGAAGGGTCTCAGATTTGGTATAAGCATTGAGATATCACATCTCATGCTATAGGAAGGGTCTCAGGATTGGAATGGGAAGGAGTTGTATATGACATCTCAGGCCATAGGAAGGGTCTCAGGTTTGGTATAAGCATTGAGATATCAAATCTCTGCTATCGGAAGGGTCTCAGGATTGGAATGGGAAGGAGTTGGATATCCCATCTCATGTTATAGGAATGGTCTCAGGTTTGGTATTAGAAGCATTGAGATATCACATCTCATGCTATAGGAAGGGTCTCAGGATTGGAATGGGGAGGACTTGGATGTCACATCTCATGCTATAGGGAGGGTCTCAAGTTTGATATTAGAAGCATTGAGATAACAAATCTCATGATATCGGAAGGGTCTCAGGATTGGAATGGGAAGGAGTTGGATATCACATCTCATGATAAAGGAAGGGTCTAAGGTTTGGAAGGTGAAGGATTTGGATATCACATCTCATGTTATAGGACGGGTCTCAGGTTTGGTATTAGAAACATTGAGATATCAAGTCTCATGGTATAGGAAGGGTCTCAGAATTGGAATGGGAAGGAGTTGGATATCACATCTCAAGCTATAGGAAGGGTCTCAGGATTAGAAAGGGAAGGAGTTTGATATCACATCTCATGCCATAGTATGGGTCTCAGGTTTGGTATAAGCATTGAGATATCACATCTCATGCTATAGGAAGGGTCTCAGGATTGGAATGGGAAGTAGTTGGATATCACATCTCATGCTATAGAAAGGTTCTCAGGTTTTTAATGGGGAGGAATTGGATATCACATCTCATGTCATAGGAAGGATCTCAGGTTTGGTATTAGAAGCATTGAGATACCACATCTCTGCTATCGGAAGTGGCTCAGGATTGGAATGGGAAGGAGTTGGATATTACATTCGTGCTATAGGAAGGGTCTCATGTTTGGAATGGGAAGGAGTTGGATATCACATATGCTATAGGAAGGGTCCCAGGCTTGGAACGGGAAGGAGTTGGATATCACATCTCATGTTATAGGAAGGGTCTCAGGTTTGGTGTAAGTATTGAGATATCACATCTCTGCTATCGGAAGTGTCTCAGGATTGGAATGGGAAGGAGTTGGATATCCCATCTCATGTTATAGGACGGGTCTCAGGTTTGTTATTAGAATCATTGAGATATCATATTGCATGCTGTAGGAAGGGTCTAAGGATTGGAATGGGAAGGACTTGGATATCACATCTCATGCTATAGGTAGGCTCTCAGGTTTGGAAAGGGAAGGAGTTGGATATCACATCTCATGTTATAGGAAGATTCTCAGGTTTGGTATAAGCATTGAGAGATCACATCTCATGCTATAGGAAGGGTCTCAAGATTGGAATGGGAAGGAGTTGAATATCACATCTCATGCTATAGGAAGGGTCTCAGGTTTGGTATAAGCATTGAGATATCACATCTCATGCTATAGGAAGGGTCTCAGGATTGGAATGGGAAGGAGTTGGATATCACATCTCATGCTATAGGAAGGGTCTCAGGTTTGGAAGGGGAAGGAGTTGGATATCCAATCTCATGTTATAGGACTGGTCTCAGGTTTGGTATTAGAAGCATTGAGATATCAAGTCTCATGGTATAGGAAGGGTCTCAGAATTGGAATGGGAAGGAGTTGGATATCACATCTCAAGCTATAGGAAGGGTCTCAGGATTGGAATGGGAAGGACTTGGATATCACATCTCATGCTATAGGAAGTCTCTCAGGTTTGGAAGGGGAAAGAGTTGGATATCACATTTCATGTTAGAGGTAGGATCTCAGGTTTGGTATTAGAGGCATTGAGATATCACATCTCATGCTATCAGAAGGGTCTCAGGAATGGAATGGGAAGGAGTTGGATAACACATCTCATGCTAAAGGGAGGGTCTCAGGTTTGGAAGGGGAAGGATTTGGATATCACATCTCATGCTATAGATAGGCTCTCAGGTTTGGAAAGGGAAGGAGTTGGATATCACATCTCATGCTATAGGAAGGGTCTCAGGATTGGAATGGGAAGTAGTTGGATATCACATCTCATGCTATAGGAAGGGTCTCAGGTTTGGTATAAGCATTGAGATATCACATCTCATGCTATAGAACGGGTCTCAGGATTTGAATGGAAGGGGTTGGATATCACATCTCATGTTATAGGAAAGATCTCAGGTTTGGTATTAGAAGGATTGAGACATCACATCTCATGCTATAGGAAGGGTCTCAGGATTGGAATGGGAAGGAGTTGGATATCACATCTCATGCTATAGGAAGGGTCTCAGGTTTGGTATACGCATTGAGATATCACATCTCATGCTATAGGAAGGGTCTCAGGTCTGGTATTAGAAGCATTGAGACATCACATCTCATGCTATAGGAAGGGTCCCAGGATTGGAATGGGAAGGAGTTGTATATGACATCTCAGGCCATAGGAAGGGTCTCAGGTTTGGTATAAGCATTGAGATATCACATCTCTGCTATCGGAAGGGTCTCAGGATTGGAATGGGAAGGAGTTGGATATCACATCTCATGATAAAGGAAGGGTCTAAGGTTTGGAAGGGGAAGGATTTGGATATCACATCTCATGTTATAGGACGGGTCTCAGGTTTGGTATTAGAAACATTGAGATATCAAGTCTCATGGTATAGGAAGGGTCTCAGAATTGGAATGGGAAGGAGTTGGATATCACATCTCAAGCTATAGGAAGGGTCTCAGGATTGGAATGGGAAGGAGTTTGATATCACATCTCATGCCATAGTATGGGTCTCAGGTTTGGTAGAAGCATTTGGGATATCACATTTCATGCTATCGGAAGGGTCTCAGGATTGGAATGGGAAGGAGTTGGATATCACATCTCAAGCTATAGGAAGGGTCTCAGGTTTGGTATAAGCATTGAGATATCACATCTCATGCTATAGGAAGGGTCTCAGGATTGGAATGGGAAGTAGTTGGATATCACATCTCATGCTATAGAAAGGGTCTCAGGTTTTTAATGGGGAGGAATTGGATATCACATCTCATGTCATAGGAAGGATCTCAGGTTTGGTATTAGAAGCATTGAGATACCACATCTCTGCTATCGGAAGTGGCTCAGGATTGGAATGGGAAGGAGTTGGATATTACATTCTTGCTATAGGAAGGGTCTCATGTTTGGAATGGGAAGGAGTTGGATATCACATATGCTATAGGAAGGGTCCCAGGCTTGGAACGGGAAGGAGTTGGATATCACATCTCAAGCTATAGGAAGGGTCTCAGGATTGGAATGGGAAGGACTTGGATATCACATCTCATGCTATGGGAAGTCTCTCAGGTTTGGAAGGGGAAAGAGTTGGATATCACATTTCATGTTAGAGGTAGGATCTCAGGTTTGGTATTAGAGGCATTGAGATATCACATCTCATGCTATCAGAAGGGTCTCAGGTTTGGTATACGCATTGAGATATCACATCTCATGCTATAGGAAGGGTCTCAGGTTTGGTATACGCATTGAGATATCACATCTCATGCTATAGGAAGGGTCTCAGGATTGGAATGGGAAGGAGTTGTATATGACATCTCATGCCGTAGGAAGGGTCTCAGGTTTGGTATAAGCATTGAGATATCACTTCTCATGCTATAGGAAGTGTCTCAGGATTGGAATGGGAAGGAGTTGGATATCACATCTCATGTTATAGGAAGTATCTCAGGTTTGGTATTAGAAGCATTGAGACATCACATCTCATGCTATATAACGGGTCTCAGGATTGGAATGGAAGGAGTTGGATATCACATCTCATGTTATAGGAAAGATCTCAGGTTTGGTATTAGAAGGATTGAGACATCACATCTCATGCTATAGGAAGGGTCTCAGGATTGGAATGGGAAGGAGTTGGATATCACATCTCATGCTATAGGAAGGGTCTCAGGTTTGGTATACGCATTGAGATATCACATCTCATGCTATAGGAAGGGTCTCAGGATTGGAATGGGAAGGAGTTGTATATGACATCTCATGCCGTAGGAAGGGTCTCAGGTTTGGTATAAGCATTGAGATATCACTTCTCATGCTATAGGAAGTGTCTCAGGATTGGAATGGGAAGGAGTTGGATATCACATCTCATGTATAGGAAGTATCTCAGGTTTGGTATTAGAAGCATTGAGACATCACATCTCATGCTATAGGAAGGGTCTCAGGATTGGAATGGGAAGGAGTTGGATATCACATCTCATGCTAAAGGGAGGGTCTCAGGTTTGGAAGGGGAAGGATTTGGATATTACATCTCGTGTTATAGGAATGATCTCAGGTTTGGTATTAGAAGCATTGAGATATCACATCTCATGCTATCGGAAGGATCTCAGGTTTGGTGTTAGAAGCATTGAGATATCAAATCTCATGCTATAGGAAGGGTCTCAGGATTGGAATGGGAAGGAGTTGGATATCACATCTCATGCTATAAGAAGGGTTACAGGATTGGAATGGGAAGGAGTTGTATATGACATCTCATGCCACAGGAAGGGTCTCAGGTTTGGTATAAGCATTGAGATATCACATCTCTGCTATCGGAAGGGTCTCAGGATTGGAATGGGAAGGAGTTGGATATCCCATCTTATGTTATAGGAAGGGTCTCAGGTTTGGTATTAGAAGCATTGAGATATCACATCTCATGCTATAGGAAGGGTCTCAGGATTGGAATGGGAAGGACTTGGATATCACATCTCATGCTATAGGGAGGGTCTCACGTTTGGAAAGGGAAGGAGTTGGATATCACATTTCATGTTAGAGGTAGGATCTCGGGTTTGGTATTAGAGGCATTGAGATATCACATCTCATGCTATCAGAAGGGTCTCAGGATTGGAATGGGAAGGAGTTGGATATCACATCTCATGCTAAAGGGAGGGTCTCAGGTTTGGAAGGGGAAGGATTTGGATATCACATCTCATGTTATAGGAAGGATCTCAGGTTTGGTATTAGAAGCATTGAGATATCACATCTCTGCTATCGGAAGTGGCTCAGGATTGGAATGGGAAGGAGTTGGATATCCCATCTCATGTTATAGGACGGGTCTCTGGTTTGGTATAAGCATTGAGATATCACATCTCATGCTATAGGAAGAGTCTCAGGATTGGAATGGGAAGGATTTGGATATCACGTCTCATGCTATAGGAAGGGTCTCAGGTTTGGTATATGCATGGAGATATCACTTCTCATGCTATAGGAAGGGTCTCAGGATTGGAATGGAAAGGAGTTGGATATAACATCTCATGTTATAGGAAGGATCTCAGGTTTGGTATTAGAAGCATTGAGATATCACATCTCATGCTATCAGAAGGGTCTCAGGATTGGAATGGGAAGGAGTTGGATATCACATCTCATGCTAAAGGGAGGGTCTCAGGTTTGGAATGGGAAGGATTTGTATATCACATCTCATGTTATCGGAAGGATCTCAGGTTTGGTATTAGAAGTATTGAGATATCATATCTCATGCTATAGGAAGGGTCTCAGGACTGGAATGGGAAGGAGTTGGATATCACATCTCATGCTAAAGGTAGGGTCTCAGGTTTGGTAGAAGCATTGAGATATCACATCTCATACTAAAGGAAGGGTCTCAGGATTGGAATGGGAAGGACTTAGATATCACATATCATGCTATAGGGAGGGTCTCAGTTTTGATATTAGAAGCATTGAGATATCACATATCATGCTAAAGGAAGGGTGTCAGGTTTGGAACGGGAAGGAGTTGGATATCACATCTCATGTTATAGGAAGGGTCTCAGGTTTGGTATAAGCATTGAGATATCACATCTCTGCTATCGGAAGTGTCTCAGGATTGGAATGGGAAGGAGTTGGATATCCCATCTCATGCTATAGATAGGCTCTCAGGTTTGAAAAGGGAAGGAGTTGGATATCACATCTCATGCTATAGGAAGGGTCTCAGGATTGAAATGGGAAGTAGTTGGATATCACATCTCATGCTATAGGAAGGGTCTCAGGTTTGGTATAAGCATTGAGATATCACATCTCATGCTATAGGACGGGTCTCAGGATTGGAATGGAAGGAGTTGGATATCACATCTCATGCTATAGGAAGGATCTCAGGATTGGAATGGGAAGTAGTTGGATATCACATCTCATGCTATAGGAAGGGTCTCAGGTTTGGTATTAGAAGCATTGAGATATCACATCTCATGCTATAGGGAGGGTCTCAGGATTGGAATGGGAAGGACTTGGATATCACATCTCATGCTATAGATATGCTGTCAGGTTTGGAAAGGGAAGGAGTTGGATATCACATCTCATGCTATAGGAAGGGTCTCAGGATTGGAATGGGAAGTAGTTGGATATCACATCACATGCTATAGGAAGGGTCTCAGGTTTGGTATAAGCATTGAGATATCACATCTCATGCTATAGGACGGGTCTCAGGATTGGAATGGAAGGAGTTGGATATCACATCTCATGTTATAGGAAGGATCTCAGGTTTGGTATTAGAAGGATTGAGACATCACATCTCATGCTATAGGAAGGGTCTCAGGATTGGAATGGGAAGGAGTTGGATATCACATCTCATGCTAAAGGGAGGGTCTCAGGTTTGGAAGGGGAAGGATTTGGATATTACATCTCGTGTTATAGGAATGATCTCAGGTTTGGTATTAGAAGCATTGAGATATCACATCTCATGCTATCGGAAGGATCTCAGGTTTGGTGTTAGAAGCATTGAGATATCAAATCTCATGCTATAGGAAGGGTCTCAGGATTGGAATGGGAAGGAGTTGGATATCACATCTCATGCTATAAGAAGGGTTACAGGATTGGAATGGGAAGGAGTTGTATATGACATCTCATGCCACAGGAAGGGTCTCAGGTTTGGTATAAGCATTGAGATATCACATCTCTGCTATCGGAAGGGTCTCAGGATTGGAATGGGAAGGAGTTGGATATCCCATCTTATAATATAGGAAGGGTCTCAGGTTTGGTATTAGAAGCATTGAGATATCACATCTCATGCTATAGGAAGGGTCTCAGGATTGGAATGGGAAGGACTTGGATATCACATCTCATGCTATAGGGAGGGTCTCACGTTTGGAAAGGGAAGGAGTTGGATATCACATTTCATGTTAGAGGTAGGATCTCGGGTTTGGTATTAGAGGCATTGAGATATCACATCTCATGCTATCAGAAGGGTCTCAGGATTGGAATGGGAAGGAGTTGGATATCACATCTCATGCTAAAGGGAGGGTCTCAGGTTTGGAAGGGGAAGGATTTGGATATCACATCTCATGTTATAGGAAGGATCTCAGGTTTGGTATTAGAAGCATTGAGATATCACATCTCTGCTATCGGAAGTGGCTCAGGATTGGAATGGGAAGGAGTTGGATATCCCATCTCATGTTATAGGACGGGTCTCTGGTTTGGTATAAGCATTGAGATATCACATCTCATGCTATAGGAAGGGTCTCAGGATTGGAATGGGAAGGATTTGGATATCACATCTCATGCTATAGGAAGGGTCTCAGGTTTGGTATATGCATGGAGATATCACTTCTCATGCTATAGGAAGGGTCTCAGGATTGGAATGGGAAGGAGTTGGATATAACATCTCATGTTATAGGAAGGATCTCAGGTTTGGTATTAGAAGCATTGAGATATCACATCTCATGCTATCAGAAGGGTCTCAGGATTGGAATGGGAAGGAGTTGGATATCACATCTCATGCTAAAGGGTGGGTCTCAGGTTTGGAATGGGAAGGATTTGTATATCACATCTCATGTTATCGGAAGGATCTCAGGTTTGGTATTAGAAGTATTGAGATATCATATCTCATGCTATAGGAAGGGTCTCAGGACTGGAATGGGAAGGAGTTGGATATCACATCTCATGCTAAAGGTAGGGTCTCAGGTTTGGTAGAAGCATTGAGATATCACATCTCATGCTAAAGGAAGGGTCTCAGGATTGGAATGGGAAGGACTTAGATATCACATATCATGCTATAGGGAGGGTCTCAGTTTTGATATTAGAAGCATTGAGATATCACATATCATGCTAAAGGAAGGGTCTCAGGTTTGGAACGGGAAGGAGTTGGATATCACATCTCATGTTATAGGAAGGGTCTCAGGTTTGGTATAAGCATTGAGATATCACATCTCTGCTATCGGAAGTGTCTCAGGATTGGAATGGGAAGGAGTTGGATATCCCATCTCATGCTATAGATAGGCTCTCAGGTTTGAAAAGGGAAGGAGTTGGATATCACATCTCATGCTATAGGAAGGGTCTCAGGATTGAAATGGGAAGTAGTTGGATATCACATCTCATGCTATAGGAAGGGTCTCAGGTTTGGTATAAGCATTGAGATATCACATCTCATGCTATAGGACGGGTCTCAGGATTGGAATGGAAGGAGTTGGATATCACATCTCATGCTATAGGAAGGATCTCAGGATTGGAATGGGAAGTAGTTGGATATCACATCTCATGCTATAGGAAGGGTCTCAGGTTTGGTATTAGAAGCATTGAGATATCACATCTCATGCTATAGGAAGGGTCTCAGGATTGGAATGGGAAGGACTTGGATATCACATCTCATGCTATAGATATGCTGTCAGGTTTGGAAAGGGAAGGAGTTGGATATCACATCTCATGCTATAGGAAGGGTCTCAGGATTGGAATGGGAAGTAGTTGGATATCACATCACATGCTATAGGAAGGGTCTCAGGTTTGGTATAAGCATTGAGATATCACATCTCATGCTATAGGACGGGTCTCAGGATTGGAATGGAAGGAGTTGGATATCACATCTCATGTTATAGGAAGGATCTCAGGTTTGGTATTAGAAGGATTGAGACATCACATCTCATGCTATAGGAAGGGTCTCAGGATTGGAATGGGAAGGAGTTGGATATCACATCTCATGCTATAGGAAGGGTCTCAGGTTTGGTATAAGCATTGAGATATCACATCTCATGCTATAGGAAGGGTCTCAGGATTGGAATGGGAAGTAGTTGTATATGACATCTCATGCCGTAGGAAGGGTCTCAGGTTTGGTATAAGCATTTAGATATCACTTCTCATGCTATAGGAAGTGTCTCAGGATTGGAATGGGAAGGAGTTGGATATCACATCTCATGTTATAGGAAGGATCTCAGGTTTGGTATTAGAAGCATTGAGACATCACATCTCATGCTATAGGAAGGGTCTCAGGATTGGAATGGGAAGGAGTTGGATATCACATCTCATGCTAAAGGGAGGGTCTCAGGTTTGGAAGGGGAAGGATTTCGATATTACATCTCGTGTTATAGGAATGATCTCAGGTTTGGTATTAGAAGCATTGAGATATCAAATCTCATGCTATAGGAAGGGTCTCAGGATTGGAATGGGAAGGAGTTGGATATCACATCTCATGCTATAGGAAGGGTCTCAGGATTGGAATGGGAAGGAGTTGTATATGGCATCTCATGCCACTGGAAGGGTCTCAGGTTTGGTATAAGCATTGAGATATCACATCTCTGCTATTGGAAGGGTCTCAGGATTGGAATGGGAAGGAGTTGGATATCCCATCTTATGTTATAGGAAGGGTCTCAGGTTTGGTATTAGAAGCATTGAGATATCACATCTCATGCTATAGGAAGGGTCTCAGGATTGGAATGGGAAGGACTTGGATATCACATCTCATGCTATAGGGAGGGTCTCACGTTTGGAAAGGGAAGGAGTTGGATATCACATTTCATGTTAGAGGTAGGATCTCAGGTTTGGTATTAGAGGCATTGAGATATCACATTTCATGCTATCCGAAGGGTCTCAGGATTGGAATGGGAAGGAGTTGGATATCACATCTCATGCTAAAGGGAGGGTCTCAGGTTTGGAAGGGGAAGGATTTGAATATCACATCTCATGTTATAGGAAGGATCTCAGGTTTGGTATCAGAAGCATTGAGATATGACATCTCATGCTATTGGAAGGATCTCAGGTTTGGTATTAGAGGCATTGAGATATCACATCTCATGCTAAAGGGAGGGTCTCAGGTTTGGAAGGGGAAGGATTTGGATATCACATCTCTTATTATAGGAAGGATCACAGGTTTGGTATTAGAAGCATTGAGATATCACATCTCATGCTATCGGAAGGGTCTCATGATTGGAATGGGAAGGAGTTGGATATCACATCTCATGCTATAGGAAGGGTCTCACATTTGGAACGAGAAGGAGTTGGATATCACATCTCATGTTATAGGAAGAGTCTCAGGTTTGGTATAAGCATTGAGATATCACATCTCTGCTATCGGAGGTGTCTCAGGATTGGGATGGGAAGGAATTGGATGTCACATCTCATGCTATAGGAAGGGTCTCAGGTTTGGAACGGGAAGGAGTTGGATATCCCATCTCATGTTATAGGACGGGTCTCAGGTTTGATATTAGAAGCATTGAGATATCACATCGCATGCTGTAGGATGGGTCTCAGGTTTGGAATGGGAAGGATTTGGATATCACATTTCATGTCATAGGAAGGATCTCAGGTTTGGTATTAGAAGCATTGATATATCACATCTCATGCTATAGGAATGGTCTCAGGATTGGAATGGGTAGGAGTTGGATATTACATTCTTGCTATAGGAAGGATCTCATGTTTGGAATGGGAATGAGTTGGATATCACATATGGTATAGGAAGTGTCTCAGGTTTGGAACGGGAATGAGTTGGATATCACATCTCATGTTATAGGAAGGGTCTCAGGTTTGGTATAAGCATTGAGATATCACATCTCTGCTATCGGAAGTGGCTCAGGATTGGAATGGAAGGAGTTGGATATCCCATCTCATGTTATAGGACGGGTCTCTGGTTTGGTATAAGCATTGAGATATCACATCTCATGCTATAGGAAGGGTCTCAGGATTGGAATGGGAAGGATTTGGATATCACATCTCATGCTATAGGAAGGGTCTCAGGTTTGGTATACGCATGGAGATATCACTTCTCATGCTATAGGAAGGGTCTCAGGATTGGAATGGGAAGGAGTTGTATATCACATCTCATGCTATAGGAAGGGTCTCAGGTTTGGTATAAGCATGGAGATATCACTTCTTATGCTATAGGAAGGGTCTCAGGATTGGAATGGGAAGGAGTTGGATATCACATCTCATGTTATAGGAAGGATCTCAGGTTTGGTATTAGAAGCATTGAGACATCACATCTCATGCTATGGGAAAGGTCTCAGGATTGGAATGGGAAGTAGTTGGATATCACATCTCATGCTATAGGAAGGGTCTCAGGTTTGGTATACGCATTGAGATATCACATCTCATGCTATAGGAAGGGTCTCAGGATTGGAATGGGAAGGAGTTGTATATGACATCTCATGCCGTAGGAAGGGTCTCAGGTTTGGTATAAGCATTGAGATAACACTTCTCATGCTATAGGAAGTGTCTCAGGATTGGAATGGGAAGGAGTTGGATATCACATCTCATGTTATAGGAAGTATCTCAGGTTTGGTATTAGAAGCATTGAGACATCACATCTCATGCTATATAACGGGTCTCAGGATTGGAATGGAAGGAGTTGGATATCACATCTCATGTTATAGGAAAGATCTCAGGTTTGGTATTAGAAGGATTGAGACATCACATCTCATGCTATAGGAAGGGTCTCAGGATTGGAATGGGAAGGAGTTGGATATCACATCTCATGCTATAGGAAGGGTCTCAGGTTTGGTATACGCATTGAGATATCACATCTCATGCTATAGGAAGGGTCTCAGGATTGGAATGGGAAGGAGTTGTATATGACATCTCATGCCGTAGGAAGGGTCTCAGGTTTGGTATAAGCATTGAGATATCACTTCTCATGCTATAGGAAGTGTCTCAGGATTGGAATGGGAAGGAGTTGGATATCACATCTCATGTATAGGAAGTATCTCAGGTTTGGTATTAGAAGCATTGAGACATCACATCTCATGCTATAGGAAGGGTCTCAGGATTGGAATGGGAAGGAGTTGGATATCACATCTCATGCTAAAGGGAGGGTCTCAGGTTTGGAAGGGGAAGGATTTGGATATTACATCTCGTGTTATAGGAATGATCTCAGGTTTGGTATTAGAAGCATTGAGATATCACATCTCATGCTATCGGAAGGATCTCAGGTTTGGTGTTAGAAGCATTGAGATATCAAATCTCATGCTATAGGAAGGGTCTCAGGATTGGAATGGGAAGGAGTTGGATATCACATCTCATGCTATAAGAAGGGTTACAGGATTGGAATGGGAAGGAGTTGTATATGACATCTCATGCCACAGGAAGGGTCTCAGGTTTGGTATAAGCATTGAGATATCACATCTCTGCTATCGGAAGGGTCTCAGGATTGGAATGGGAAGGAGTTGGATATCCCATCTTATGTTATAGGAAGGGTCTCAGGTTTGGTATTAGAAGCATTGAGATATCACATCTCATGCTATAGGAAGGGTCTCAGGATTGGAATGGGAAGGACTTGGATATCACATCTCATGCTATAGGGAGGGTCTCACGTTTGGAAAGGGAAGGAGTTGGATATCACATTTCATGTTAGAGGTAGGATCTCGGGTTTGGTATTAGAGGCATTGAGATATCACATCTCATGCTATCAGAAGGGTCTCAGGATTGGAATGGGAAGGAGTTGGATATCACATCTCATGCTAAAGGGAGGGTCTCAGGTTTGGAAGGGGAAGGATTTGGATATCACATCTCATGTTATAGGAAGGATCTCAGGTTTGGTATTAGAAGCATTGAGATATCACATCTCTGCTATCGGAAGTGGCTCAGGATTGGAATGGGAAGGAGTTGGATATCCCATCTCATGTTATAGGACGGGTCTCTGGTTTGGTATAAGCATTGAGATATCACATCTCATGCTATAGGAAGAGTCTCAGGATTGGAATGGGAAGGATTTGGATATCACATCTCATGCTATAGGAAGGGTCTCAGGTTTGGTATATGCATGGAGATATCACTTCTCATGCTATAGGAAGGGTCTCAGGATTGGAATGGGAAGGAGTTGGATATAACATCTCATGTTATAGGAAGGATCTCAGGTTTGGTATTAGAAGCATTGAGATATCACATCTCATGCTATCAGAAGGGTCTCAGGATTGGAATGGGAAGGAGTTGGATATCACATCTCATGCTAAAGGGAGGGTCTCAGGTTTGGAATGGGAAGGATTTGTATATCACATCTCATGTTATCGGAAGGATCTCAGGTTTGGTATTAGAAGTATTGAGATATCATATCTCATGCTATAGGAAGGGTCTCAGGACTGGAATGGGAAGGAGTTGGATATCACATCTCATGCTAAAGGTAGGGTCTCAGGTTTGGTAGAAGCATTGAGATATCACATCTCATACTAAAGGAAGGGTCTCAGGATTGGAATGGGAAGGACTTAGATATCACATATCATGCTATAGGGAGGGTCTCAGTTTTGATATTAGAAGCATTGAGATATCACATATCATGCTAAAGGAAGGGTCTCAGGTTTGGAACGGGAAGGAGTTGGATATCACATCTCATGTTATAGGAAGGGTCTCAGGTTTGGTATAAGCATTGAGATATCACATCTCTGCTATCGGAAGTGTCTCAGGATTGGAATGGGAAGGAGTTGGATATCCCATCTCATGCTATAGATAGGCTCTCAGGTTTGAAAAGGGAAGGAGTTGGATATCACATCTCATGCTATAGGAAGGGTCTCAGGATTGAAATGGGAAGTAGTTGGATATCACATCTCATGCTATAGGAAGGGTCTCAGGTTTGGTATAAGCATTGAGATATCACATCTCATGCTATAGGACGGGTCTCAGGATTGGAATGGAAGGAGTTGGATATCACATCTCATGCTATAGGAAGGATCTCAGGATTGGAATGGGAAGTAGTTGGATATCACATCTCATGCTATAGGAAGGGTCTCAGGTTTGGTATTAGAAGCATTGAGATATCACATCTCATGCTATAGGAAGGGTCTCAGGATTGGAATGGGAAGGACTTGGATATCACATCTCATGCTATAGATATGCTGTCAGGTTTGGAAAGGGAAGGAGTTGGATATCACATCTCATGCTATAGGAAGGGTCTCAGGATTGGAATGGGAAGTAGTTGGATATCACATCACATGCTATAGGAAGGGTCTCAGGTTTGGTATAAGCATTGAGATATCACATCTCATGCTATAGGACGGGTCTCAGGATTGGAATGGAAGGAGTTGGATATCACATCTCATGTTATAGGAAGGATCTCAGGTTTGGTATTAGAAGGATTGAGACATCACATCTCATGCTATAGGAAGGGTCTCAGGATTGGAATGGGAAGGAGTTGGATATCACATCTCATGCTAAAGGGAGGGTCTCAGGTTTGGAAGGGGAAGGATTTGGATATTACATCTCGTGTTATAGGAATGATCTCAGGTTTGGTATTAGAAGCATTGAGATATCACATCTCATGCTATCGGAAGGATCTCAGGTTTGGTGTTAGAAGCATTGAGATATCAAATCTCATGCTCTAGGAAGGGTCTCAGGATTGGAATGGGAAGGAGTTGGATATCACATCTCATGCTATAAGAAGGGTTACAGGATTGGAATGGGAAGGAGTTGTATATGACATCTCATGCCACAGGAAGGGTCTCAGGTTTGGTATAAGCATTGAGATATCACATCTCTGCTATCGGAAGGGTCTCAGGATTGGAATGGGAAGGAGTTGGATATCCCATCTTATGTTATAGGAAGGGTCTCAGGTTTGGTATTAGAAGCATTGAGATATCACATCTCATGCTATAGGAAGGGTCTCAGGATTGGAATGGGAAGGACTTGGATATCACATCTCATGCTATAGGGAGGGTCTCACGTTTGGAAAGGGAAGGAGTTGGATATCACATTTCATGTTAGAGGTAGGATCTCGGGTTTGGTATTAGAGGCATTGAGATATCACATCTCATGCTATCAGAAGGGTCTCAGGATTGGAATGGGAAGGAGTTGGATATCACATCTCATGCTAAAGGGAGGGTCTCAGGTTTGGAAGGGGAAGGATTTGGATATCACATCTCATGTTATAGGAAGGATCTCAGGTTTGGTATTAGAAGCATTGAGATATCACATCTCTGCTATCGGAAGTGGCTCAGGATTGGAATGGGAAGGAGTTGGATATCCCATCTCATGTTATAGGACGGGTCTCTGGTTTGGTATAAGCATTGAGATATCACATCTCATGCTATAGGAAGGGTCTCAGGATTGGAATGGGAAGGATTTGGATATCACATCTCATGCTATAGGAAGGGTCTCAGGTTTGGTATATGCATGGAGATATCACTTCTCATGCTATAGGAAGGGTCTCAGGATTGGAATGGGAAGGAGTTGGATATAACATCTCATGTTATAGGAAGGATCTCAGGTTTGGTATTAGAAGCATTGAGATATCACATCTCATGCTATCAGAAGGGTCTCAGGATTGGAATGGGAAGGAGTTGGATATCACATCTCATGCTAAAGGGAGGGTCTCAGGTTTGGAATGGGAAGGATTTGTATATCACATCTCATGTTATCGGAAGGATCTCAGGTTTGGTATTAGAAGTATTGAGATATCATATCTCATGCTATAGGAAGGGTCTCAGGACTGGAATGGGAAGGAGTTGGATATCACATCTCATGCTAAAGGTAGGGTCTCAGGTTTGGTAGAAGCATTGAGATATCACATCTCATGCTAAAGGAAGGGTCTCAGGATTGGAATGGGAAGGACTTAGATATCACATATCATGCTATAGGGAGGGTCTCAGTTTTGATATTAGAAGCATTGAGATATCACATATCATGCTAAAGGAAGGGTCTCAGGTTTGGAACGGGAAGGAGTTGGATATCACATCTCATGTTATAGGAAGGGTCTCAGGTTTGGTATAAGCATTGAGATATCACATCTCTGCTATCGGAAGTGTCTCAGGATTGGAATGGGAAGGAGTTGGATATCCCATCTCATGCTATAGATAGGCTCTCAGGTTTGAAAAGGGAAGGAGTTGGATATCACATCTCATGCTATAGGAAGGGTCTCAGGATTGAAATGGGAAGTAGTTGGATATCACATCTCATGCTATAGGAAGGGTCTCAGGTTTGGTATAAGCATTGAGATATCACATCTCATGCTATAGGACGGGTCTCAGGATTGGAATGGAAGGAGTTGGATATCACATCTCATGCTATAGGAAGGATCTCAGGATTGGAATGGGAAGTAGTTGGATATCACATCTCATGCTATAGGAAGGGTCTCAGGTTTGGTATTAGAAGCATTGAGATATCACATCTCATGCTATAGGAAGGGTCTCAGGATTGGAATGGGAAGGACTTGGATATCACATCTCATGCTATAGATATGCTGTCAGGTTTGGAAAGGGAAGGAGTTGGATATCACATCTCATGCTATAGGAAGGGTCTCAGGATTGGAATGGGAAGTAGTTGGATATCACATCACATGCTATAGGAAGGGTCTCAGGTTTGGTATAAGCATTGAGATATCACATCTCATGCTATAGGACGGGTCTCAGGATTGGAATGGAAGGAGTTGGATATCACATCTCATGTTATAGGAAGGATCTCAGGTTTGGTATTAGAAGGATTGAGACATCACATCTCATGCTATAGGAAGGGTCTCAGGATTGGAATGGGAAGGAGTTGGATATCACATCTCATGCTATAGGAAGGGTCTCAGGTTTGGTATAAGCATTGAGATATCACATCTCATGCTATAGGAAGGGTCTCAGGATTGGAATGGGAAGTAGTTGTATATGACATCTCATGCCGTAGGAAGGGTCTCAGGTTTGGTATAAGCATTTAGATATCACTTCTCATGCTATAGGAAGTGTCTCAGGATTGGAATGGGAAGGAGTTGGATATCACATCTCATGTTATAGGAAGGATCTCAGGTTTGGTATTAGAAGCATTGAGACATCACATCTCATGCTATAGGAAGGGTCTCAGGATTGGAATGGGAAGGAGTTGGATATCACATCTCATGCTAAAGGGAGGGTCTCAGGTTTGGAAGGGGAAGGATTTCGATATTACATCTCGTGTTATAGGAATGATCTCAGGTTTGGTATTAGAAGCATTGAGATATCAAATCTCATGCTATAGGAAGGGTCTCAGGATTGGAATGGGAAGGAGTTGGATATCACATCTCATGCTATAGGAAGGGTCTCAGGATTGGAATGGGAAGGAGTTGTATATGGCATCTCATGCCACTGGAAGGGTCTCAGGTTTGGTATAAGCATTGAGATATCACATCTCTGCTATTGGAAGGGTCTCAGGATTGGAATGGGAAGGAGTTGGATATCCCATCTTATGTTATAGGAAGGGTCTCAGGTTTGGTATTAGAAGCATTGAGATATCACATCTCATGCTATAGGAAGGGTCTCAGGATTGGAATGGGAAGGACTTGGATATCACATCTCATGCTATAGGGAGGGTCTCACGTTTGGAAAGGGAAGCAGTTGGATATCACATTTCATGTTAGAGGTAGGATCTCAGGTTTGGTATTAGAGGCATTGAGATATCACATTTCATGCTATCCGAAGGGTCTCAGGATTGGAATGGGAAGGAGTTGGATATCACATCTCATGCTAAAGGGAGGGTCTCAGGTTTGGAAGGGGAAGGATTTGAATATCACATCTCATGTTATAGGAAGGATCTCAGGTTTGGTATCAGAAGCATTGAGATATGACATCTCATGCTATTGGAAGGATCTCAGGTTTGGTATTAGAGGCATTGAGATATCACATCTCATGCTAAAGGGAGGGTCTCAGGTTTGGAAGGGGAAGGATTTGGATATCACATCTCTTATTATAGGAAGGATCACAGGTTTGGTATTAGAAGCATTGAGATATCACATCTCATGCTATCGGAAGGGTCTCATGATTGGAATGGGAAGGAGTTGGATATCACATCTCATGCTATAGGAAGGGTCTCACATTTGGAACGAGAAGGAGTTGGATATCACATCTCATGTTATAGGAAGAGTCTCAGGTTTGGTATAAGCATTGAGATATCACATCTCTGCTATCGGAGGTGTCTCAGGATTGGGATGGGAAGGAATTGGATGTCACATCTCATGCTATAGGAAGGGTCTCAGGTTTGGAACGGGAAGGAGTTGGATATCCCATCTCATGTTATAGGACGGGTCTCAGGTTTGATATTAGAAGCATTGAGATATCACATCGCATGCTGTAGGAAGGGTCTCAGGTTTGGAATGGGAAGGATTTGGATATCACATTTCATGTCATAGGAAGGATCTCAGGTTTGGTATTAGAAGCATTGATATATCACATCTCATGCTATAGGAATGGTCTCAGGATTGGAATGGGTAGGAGTTGGATATTACATTCTTGCTATAGGAAGGATCTCATGTTTGGAATGGGAATGAGTTGGATATCACATATGGTATAGGAAGTGTCTCAGGTTTGGAACGGGAATGAGTTGGATATCACATCTCATGTTATAGGAAGGGTCTCAGGTTTGGTATAAGCATTGAGATATCACATCTCTGCTATCGGAAGTGGCTCAGGATTGGAATGGAAGGAGTTGGATATCCCATCTCATGTTATAGGACGGGTCTCTGGTTTGGTATAAGCATTGAGATATCACATCTCATGCTATAGGAAGGGTCTCAGGATTGGAATGGGAAGGATTTGGATATCACATCTCATGCTATAGGAAGGGTCTCAGGTTTGGTATACGCATGGAGATATCACTTCTCATGCTATAGGAAGGGTCTCAGGATTGGAATGGGAAGGAGTTGTATATCACATCTCATGCTATAGGAAGGGTCTCAGGTTTGGTATAAGCATGGAGATATCACTTCTTATGCTATAGGAAGGGTCTCAGGATTGGAATGGGAAGGAGTTGGATATCACATCTCATGTTATAGGAAGGATCTCAGGTTTGGTATTAGAAACATTGAGACATCACATCTCATGCTATGGGAAAGGTCTCAGGATTGGAATGGGAAGGAGTTGGATATCACATCTCATGCTATAGGAAGGGTCTCAGGTTTGGTATAAGCATTGAGATATCATATCTCATGCTATAGGAAGGGTCCCAGGATTGGAATGGGAAGGAGTTGTATATGACATCTCAGGCCATAGCAAGGGTCTAAGGTTTGGTATTAGCATTGAGATATCACATCTCTGCTATCGGAAGGGTCTCAGGATTGGAATGGGAAGGAGTTGGATATCCCATCTCATGTTATAGGAAGGGTCTCAGGTTTGGTATTAGAAGCATTGAGATATCACATCTCATGCTATAGGAAGGGTCTCAGGATTGGAATGGGAAGGACTTGGATGTCAGATCTCATGCTATAGGGAGGGTCTCAAGTTTGATATTAGAAGCATTGAGATAACAAATCTCATGATATCGGAAGGGTGTCAGGATTGGAATGGGAAGGAGTTGGATATCACATCTCATGATAAAGGAAGGGTCTAAGGTTTGGAAGGGGAAGGATTTGGATATCACATCTCATTTTATAGGACGGGTCTCAGGTTTGGTATTAGAAGCATTGAGATATAAAGTCTCATGGTATAGGAAGGGTCTCAGAATTGGAATGGGAAGGAGTTGGATATCACATCTCAAGCTATAGGAAGGGTCTCAGGATTGGAATGGGAAGGAGTTTGATATCACATCTCATGCCATAGTATGGGTCTCAGGTTTGGTAGAAGCATTGGGATATCACATCTCATGCTATCGGAAGAGTATCAGGATTGGATTTGGAAGGAGTTGGATATCCCATCTCATGCTATAGGAAGGGTCTCAGGTTGGAATGGGAAGGAGTTGGATATCACATCTCATGTTATAGGAAGGGTCTCAGGATTGGAATGGGAAGGACTTGGATATCATATCTCATGCTATAGGAAGGCTCTCAGGTTTGGAAGGGGAAGGAGTTGGATATCACATTTCATGTTAGAGGAAGGATCTCAGGTTTGGTATTAGAGGCATTGAGATATCACATCTCATGCTATAGGAAGGTTCTCAGGATTGGAATGGGAAGGAGTTGGATATCATATCTCAAGCTATAGGAAGGGTCTCAGGTTTGGTATAAGCATTGAGATATCACATCTCATGCTATAGGAAGGGTCTCAGTATTGGAATGGGAAGGAGTTTGATATCACATCTCATGTTATAGGAAAGATATCAGGTTTGGTATTAGAAACATTGAGACATCACATCTCATGTTATAGGAAGGGTCTCAGGATTGGAATGGAAAGAAGTTGGATATCACATCTCATGTTATAGGACGGGTCTCAGGTTTGGTATTAGAAGCATTGAGATATCACATCGCATGCTGTAGGAAGGGTCTCAGGATTGGAATGGGAAGGAGTTGGATATTACATTCTTGCTATAGGAAGGGTCTCATGTTTGGAATGGGAAGGAGTTGGATATCACATATGCTATAGGAAGGGTCTCAGGTTTGGAACGGGAAGGAGTTGGATATCACATCTCATGCTATAGGAAGGGTCTCAGGACTGGAATGGGAAGGAGTTGGATATCACATCTCATGCTAAAGGAAGGGTCTCAGGTTTGGTAGAAGCATTGAGATATCACATCTCATGCTATAGGAAGGGTCTCAGGATTGGAATGGGAAGGACTTAGATATCACATATCATGCAATAGGGAGGGTCTCAGTTTTGATATTAGAAGCATTGAGATATCACATCTTATGCTATCGGAAGTGTCTCAGGATTGGAATGGGAAGGAGCTGGATATCACATCTCATGCTAAAGGAAGGGTCTCAGGTTTGGAACGGGAAGGAGTTGGATATCACATCTCATGTTATAGGAAGGGTCTCAGGTTTGGTATAAGCATTGAGATATCACATCTCTGCTATCGGAAGTGTCTCAGGATTGGAATGGGAAGGAGTTGGATATCCCATCTCATGCTATAGATAGGCTCTCAGGTTTGAAAAGGGAAGGAGTTGGATATCACATCTCATGCTATAGGAAGGGTCTCAGGATTGGAATGGGAAGTAGTTGGATATCACATCTCATGCTATAGGAAGGGTCTCAGGTTTGGTATAAGCATTGAGATATCACATCTCATGCTATAGGACGGGTCTCAGGATTGGAATGGAAGGAGTTGGATATCACATCTCATGCTAAAGGAAGGGTCTCAGGATTGGAATGGGAAGTAGTTGGATATCACATCTCATGCTATAGGAAGGGTCTCAGGTTTGGTATTAGAAGCATTGAGATATCACATCTCATGCTATAGGAAGGGTCTCAGGATTGGAATGGGAAGGACTTGGATATCCCATCTCATGCTATAGATATGCTCTCAGGTTTGGAAAGGGAAGGAGTTGGATATCACATCTCATGTTATAGGAAGGGTCTCAGGATTGGAAGGGAAGTAGTTGGATATCACATCTCATGCTATAGGAAGGGTCTCAGGTTTGGTATAAGCATTGAGATATCACATCTCATGCTATAGGACGGGTCTCAGGATTGGAATGGGAAGGAGTTGGATATCACATCTCATGCTATAGGAAGGGTCTCAGGTTTGGTATAAGCATTGAGATATCACATCTCATGCTATAGGAAGGGTCTCAGGATTGGAATGGGAAGGAGTTGTATATGACATCTCATGCCGTAGGAAGGGTCTCAGGTTTGGTATAAGCATTGAGATATCACATCTCATGCTATAGGAAGGGTCTCAGGATTGGAATGGGAAGGAGTTGTATATGACATCTCATGTTATAGGAAGGATCTCAGGTTTGGTATTAGAAGCATTGAGACATCACATCTCATGCTATAGGAAGGGTCTCAGGATTGGAATGGGAAGGAGTTGGATATCACATCTCATGCTAAAGAGAGGGTCTCAGGTTTGGAAGGGGAAGGATTTCGATATTACATCTCGTGTTATAGGAATGATCTCAGGTTTGGTATTAGAAGCATTGAGATATCACATCTCATGCTATCGGAAGGATCTCGGGTTTGGTGTTAGAAGCATTGAGATATCAAATCTCATGCTATAGGAAGGGTCTCAGGATTGGAATGGGAAGGAGTTGGATATCACATCTCATGCTATAGGAAGGGTCTCAGGATTGGAATGGGAAGGAGTTGTATATGACATCTCATGCCACAGGAAGGGTCTCAGGTTTGGTATAAGCATTGAGATATCACATCTCTGCTATCGGAAGGGTCTCAGGATTGGAATGGGAAGGAGTTGGATATCCCATCTTATGTTATAGGAAGGGTCTCAGGTTTGGTATTAGAAGCATTGAGATATCACATCTCATGCTATAGGAAGGGTCTCAGGATTGGAATGGGAAGGACTTGGATATCACATCTCATGCTATCGGGAGGGTCTCACATTTGGAAAGGGAAGGATTTGGATATCACATTTCATGTTAGAGGTAGGATCTCAGGTTTGGTATTAGAGGCATTGAGATATCACATCTCATGCTATCAGAAGGGTCTCAGGATTGGAATGGGAAGGAGTTGGATATCACATCTCATGCTAAAGGGAGGGTCTCAGGTTTGGAAGGGGAAGGATTTGGATATCACATCTCATGTTATAGGAAGGATCTCAGGTTTGGTATCAGAAGCATTGAGATATGACATCTCATGCTATTGGAAGGATCTCAGGTTTGGTATTAGAGGCATTGAGATATCACATCTCATGCTATCGGAAGTGGCTCAGGATTGGAATGGGAAGGAGTTGGATATCCCATCTCATGTTATAGGACGGGTCTCTGGTTTGGTATAAGCATTGAGATATCACATCTCATGCTATAGGAAGGGTCTCAGGATTGGAATGGGAAGGATTTGGATATCACATCTCATGCTATAGGAAGGGTCTCAGGTTTGGTATACGCATGGAGATATCACTTCTCATGCTATAGGAAGGGTCTCAGGATTGGAATGGGAAGGAGTTGGATATCACATCTCATGTTATAGGAAGGATCTCAGGTTTGGTATTAGAAGCATTGAGATATCACATCTCATGCTATCAGAAGGGTCTCAGGATTGAAATGGGAAGGAGTTGGATATCACATCTCATGCTAAAGGGACGGTCTCAGGTTTGGAATGGGAAGGATTTGGATATCACATCTCATGTTATCGGAAGGATCTCAAGTTTGGTATTAGAAGTATTGAGATATCATATCTCATGCTATAGGAAGGGTCTCAGGACTGGAATGGGAAGGAGTTGGATATCACATTTCATGCTAAAGGAAGGGTCTCAGGTTTGGTAGAAGCATTGAGATATCACATCTCATGCTATAGGAAGGGTCTCAGGATTGGAATGGGAAGGACTTAGATATCACATATCATGCTATAGGGAGGGTCTCAGTTTTGATATTAGAAGCATTGAGATATCACATCTTATGCTATCGGAAGTGTCTCAGGATTGGAATGTGAAGGAGCTGGATATCACATCTCATGCTAAAGGAAGGGTCTCAGGTTTGGAACGGGAAGGAGTTGGATATCACATCTCATGTTATAGGAAGGGTCTCAGGTTTGGTATAAGCATTGAGATATCACATCTCTGCTATCAGACGTGTCTCAGGATTGGAATGGGAAGGAATTGGATATCCCATCTCATGCTATAGATAGGCTCTCAGGTTTAAAAAGGGAAGGAGTTGGATATCACATCTCATGCTATAGGAAGGGTCTCAGGATTGGAATGGGAAGTAGTTGGATATCACATCTCATGCTATAGGAAGGGTCTCAGGTTTGGTATAAGCATTGAGATATCACATCTCATGCTATAGGACGGGTCTCAGGATTGGAATGGAAGGAGTTGGATATCACATCTCATGCTAAAGGAAGGGTCTCAGGATTGGAATGGGAAGTAGTTGGATATCACATCTCATGCTATAGGAAGGGTCTCAGGTTTGGTATTAGAAGCATTGAGATATCACATCTCATGCTATAGGAAGGGTCTCAGGATTGGAATGGGAAGGACATGGATATCACATCTCATGCTATAGATATGCTCTCAGGTTTGGAAAGGGAAGGAGTTGGATATCACATCTCATGCTATAGGAAGGGTCTCAGGACTGGAATGGGAAGGAGTTGGATATCACATTTCATGCTAAAGGAAGGGTCTCAGGTTTGGTAGAAGCATTGAGATATCACATCTCATGCTATAGGAAGGGTCTCAGGATTGGAATGGGAAGGACTTAGATATCACATATCATGCTATAGGGAGGGTCTCAGTTTTGATATTAGAAGCATTGAGATATCACATTTTATGCTATCGGAAGTGTCTCAGGATTGGAATGGGAAGGAGCTGGATATCACATCTCATGCTAAAGGAAGGGTCTCAGGTTTGGAACGGGAAGGAGTTGGATATCACATCTCATGTTATAGGAAGGGTCTCAGGTTTGGTATATGCATTGAGATATCACATCTCTGCTATCGGAAGTGTCTCAGGATTGGAATGGGAAGGAGTTGGATATCCCATCTCATGCTATAGATAGGCTCTCAGGTTTAAAAAGGGAAGGAGTTGGATATCACATCTCATGCTATAGGAAGGGTCTCAGGATTGGAATGGGAAGTAGTTGGATATCACATCTCATGCTATAGGAAGGGTCTCAGGTTTGGTATAAGCATTGAGATATCACATCTCATGCTATAGGACGGGTCACAGGATTGGAATGGAAGGAGTTGGATATCACATCTCATGCTAAAGGAAGGGTCTCAGGATTGGAATGGGAAGTAGTTGGATATCACATCTCATGCTATAGGAAGGGTCTCAGGTTTGGTATTAGAAGCATTGAGATATCACATCTCATGCTATAGGAAGGGTCTCAGGATTGGAATGGGAAGGACTTGGATATCACATCTCATGCTATAGATATGCTCTCAGGTTTGGAAAGGGAAGGAGTTGGATATCACATCTCATGCTATAGGAAGGGTCTCAGGATTGGAATGGGAAGTAGTTGGATATCACATCTCATGCTATAGGAAGGGTCTCAGGTTTGGTATAAGCATTGAGATATCACATCTCATGCTATAGGACGGGTCTCAGGATTGGAATGGAAGGAGTTGGATATCACATCTCATGTTATAGGAAGGATCTCAGGTTTGGTATTAGAAGGATTGAGACATCACATCTCATGCTATAGGAACAGTCTCAGGATTGGAATGGGAAGGAGTTGGATATCACATCTCATGCTATAGGAAGGGTCTCAGGTTTGGTATACGCATTGAGATATCACATCTCATGCTATAGGAAGGGTCTCAGGATTGGAATGGGAAGGAGTTGTATATGACATCTCATGCCGTAGGAAGGGTCTCAGGTTTGGTATAAGCATTGAGATATCACTTCTCATGCTATAGGAAGTGTCTCAGGATTGGAATGGGAAGGAGTTGGATATCACATCTCATGTTATAGGAAGTATCTCAGGTTTGGTATTAGAAGCATTGAGACATCACATCTCATGCTATAGGAAGGGTCTCAGGATTGGAATGGGAAGGATTTGGATATCACATCTCATGCTATAGGAAGGGTCTCAGGTTTGGTATACGCATGGAGATATCACTTCTCATGCTATAGGAAGGGTCTCAGGATTGGAATGGGAAGGAGTTGGATATCACATCTCATGTTATAGGAAGGATCTCAGGTTTGGTATTAGAAGCATTGAGATATCACATCTCATGCTATCAGAAGGGTCTCAGGATTGAAATGGGAAGGAGTTGGATATCACATCTCATGCTAAAGGGACGGTCTCAGGTTTGGAATGGGAAGGATTTGGATATCACATCTCATGTTATCGGAAGGATCTCAGGTTTGGTATTAGAAGTATTGAGATATCATATCTCATGCTATAGGAAGGGTCTCAGGACTGGAATGGGAAGGAGTTGGATATCACATTTCATGCTAAAGGAAGGGTCTCAGGTTTGGTAGAAGCATTGAGATATCACATCTCATGCTATAGGAAGGGTCTCAGGATTGGAATGGGAAGGACTTAGATATCACATATCATGCTATAGGGAGGGTCTCAGTTTTGATATTAGAAGCATTGAGATATCACATCTTATGCTATCAGAAGTGTCTCAGGATTGGAATGTGAAGGAGCTGGATATCACATCTCATGCTAAAGGAAGGGTCTCAGGTTTGGAACGGGAAGGAGTTGGATATCACATCTCATGTTATAGGAAGGGTCTCAGGTTTGGTATAAGCATTGAGATATCACATCTCTGCTATCAGAAGTGTCTCAGGATTGGAATGGGAAGGAATTGGATATCCCATCTCATGCTATAGATAGGCTCTCGGGTTTAAAAAGGGAAGGAGTTGGATATCACATCTCATGCTATAGGAAGGGTCTCAGGATTGGAATGGGAAGTAGTTGGACATCACATCTCATGCTATAGGAAGGGTCTCAGGTTTGGTATAAGCATTGAGATATCACATCTCATGCTATAGGACGGGTCTCAGGATTGGAATGGAAGGAGTTGGATATCACATCTCATGCTAAAGGAAGGGTCTCAGGATTGGAATGGGAAGTAGTTGGATATCACATCTCATGCTATAGGAAGGGTCTCAGGTTTGGTATTAGAAGCATTGAGATATCACATCTCATGCTATAGGAAGGGTCTCAGGATTGGAATGGGAAGGAGATGGATATCACATCTCATGCTATAGATATGCTCTCAGGTTTGGAAAGGGAAGGAGTTGGATATCACATCTTATGCTATAGGAAGGGTCTCAGGACTGGAATGGGAAGGAGTTGGATATCACATTTCATGCTAAAGGAAGGGTCTCAGGTTTGGTAGAAGCATTGAGATATCACATCTCATGCTATAGGAAGGGTCTCAGGATTGGAATGGGAAGGACTTAGATATCACATATCATGCTATAGGGAGGGTCTCAGTTTTGATATTAGAAGCATTGAGATATCACATCTTATGCTATCGGAAGTGTCTCAGGATTGGAATGGGAAGGAGCTGGATATCACATCTCATGCTAAAGGAAGGGTCTCAGGTTTGGAACGGGAAGGAGTTGGATATCACATCTCATGTTATAGGAAGGGTCTCAGGTTTGGTATAAGCATTGAGATATCACATCTCTGCTATCAGAAGTGTCTCAGGATTGGAATGGGAAGGAATTGGATATCCCATCTCATGCTATAGATAGGCTCTCGGGTTTAAAAAGGGAAGGAGTTGGATATCACATCTCATGCTATAGGAAGGGTCTCAGGATTGGAATGGGAAGTAGTTGGACATCACATCTCATGCTATAGGAAGGGTCTCAGGTTTGGTATAAGCATTGAGATATCACATCTCATGCTATCGGAAGTGTCTCAGGATTGGAATGGGAAGGAGTTGGATATCCCATCTCATGCTATAGATAGGCTCTCAGGTTTAAAAAGGGAAGGAGTTGGATATCACATCTCATGCTATAGGAAGGGTCTCAGGATTGGAATGGGAAGTAGTTGGATATCACATCTCATGCTATAGGAAGGGTCTCAGGTTTGGTATAAGCATTGAGATATCACATCTCATGCTATAGGACGGGTCACAGGATTGGAATGGAAGGAGTTGGATATCACATCTCATGCTAAAGGAAGGGTCTCAGGATTGGAATGGGAAGTAGTTGGATATCACATCTCATGCTATAGGAAGGGTCTCAGGTTTGGTATTAGAAGCATTGAGATATCACATCTCATGCTATAGGAAGGGTCTCAGGATTGAAATGGGAAGGAGTTGGATATCACATCTCATGCTAAAGGGACGGTCTCAGGTTTGGAATGGGAAGGATTTGGATATCACATCTCATGTTATCGGAAGGATCTCAGGTTTGGTATTAGAAGTATTGAGATATCATATCTCATGCTATAGGAAGGGTCTCAGGACTGGAATGGGAAGGAGTTGGATATCACATTTCATGCTAAAGGAAGGGTCTCAGGTTTGGTAGAAGCATTGAGATATCACATCTCATGCTATAGGAAGGGTCTCAGGATTGGAATGGGAAGGACTTAGATATCACATATCATGCTATAGGGAGGGTCTCAGTTTTGATATTAGAAGCATTGAGATATCACATCTTATGCTATCGGAAGTGTCTCAGGATTGGAATGTGAAGGAGCTGGATATCACATCTCATGCTAAAGGAAGGGTCTCAGGTTTGGAACGGGAAGGAGTTGGATATCACATCTCATGTTATAGGAAGGGTCTCAGGTTTGGTATAAGCATTGAGATATCACATCTCTGCTATCAGAAGTGTCTCAGGATTGGAATGGGAAGGAATTGGATATCCCATCTCATGCTATAGATAGGCTCTCGGGTTTAAAAAGGGAAGGAGTTGGATATCACATCTCATGCTATAGGAAGGGTCTCAGGATTGGAATGGGAAGTAGTTGGACATCACATCTCATGCTATAGGAAGGGTCTCAGGTTTGGTATAAGCATTGAGATATCACATCTCATGCTATAGGACGGGTCTCAGGATTGGAATGGAAGGAGTTGGATATCACATCTCATGCTAAAGGAAGGGTCTCAGGATTGGAATGGGAAGTAGTTGGATATCACATCTCATGCTATAGGAAGGGTCTCAGGTTTGGTATTAGAAGCATTGAGATATCACATCTCATGCTATAGGAAGGGTCTCAGGATTGGAATGGGAAGGAGATGGATATCACATCTCATGCTATAGATATGCTCTCAGGTTTGGAAAGGGAAGGAGTTGGATATCACATCTTATGCTATAGGAAGGGTCTCAGGACTGGAATGGGAAGGAGTTGGATATCACATTTCATGCTAAAGGAAGGGTCTCAGGTTTGGTAGAAGCATTGAGATATCACATCTCATGCTATAGGAAGGGTCTCAGGATTGGAATGGGAAGGACTTAGATATCACATATCATGCTATAGGGAGGGTCTCAGTTTTGATATTAGAAGCATTGAGATATCACATCTTATGCTATCGGAAGTGTCTCAGGATTGGAATGGGAAGGAGCTGGATATCACATCTCATGCTAAAGGAAGGGTCTCAGGTTTGGAACGGGAAGGAGTTGGATATCACATCTCATGTTATAGGAAGGGTCTCAGGTTTGGTATATGCATTGAGATATCACATCTCTGCTATCGGAAGTGTCTCAGGATTGGAATGGGAAGGAGTTGGATATCCCATCTCATGCTATAGATAGGCTCTCAGGTTTAAAAAGGGAAGGAGTTGGATATCACATCTCATGCTATAGGAAGGGTCTCAGGATTGGAATGGGAAGTAGTTGGATATCACATCTCATGCTATAGGAAGGGTCTCAGGTTTGGTATAAGCATTGAGATATCACATCTCATGCTATAGGACGGGTCACAGGATTGGAATGGAAGGAGTTGGATATCACATCTCATGCTAAAGGAAGGGTCTCAGGATTGGAATGGGAAGTAGTTGGATATCACATCTCATGCTATAGGAAGGGTCTCAGGTTTGGTATTAGAAGCATTGAGATATCACATCTCATGCTATAGGAAGGGTCTCAGGATTGGAATGGGAAGGACTTGGATATCACATCTCATGCTATAGATATGCTCTCAGGTTTGGAAAGGGAAGGAGTTGGATATCACATCTCATGCTATAGGAAGGGTCTCAGGATTGGAATGGGAAGTAGTTGGATATCACATCTCATGCTATAAGAAGGGTCTCAGGTTTGGTATAAGCATTGAGATATCACATCTCATGCTATAGGACGGGTCTCAGGATTGGAATGGAAGGAGTTGGATATCACATCTCATGTTATAGGAAGGATCTCAGGTTTGGTATTAGAAGGATTGAGACATCACATCTCATGCTATGGGAACGGTCTCAGGATTGGAATGGGAAGGAGTTGGATATCACATCTCATGCTATAGGAAGGGTCTCAGGTTTGGTATACGCATTGAGATATCACATCTCATGCTATAGGAAGGGTCTCAGGATTGGAATGGGAAGGAGTTGTATATGACATCTCATGCCGTAGGAAGGGTCTCAGGTTTGGTATAAGCATTGAGATATCACTTCTCATGCTATAGGAAGTGTCTCAGGATTGGAATGGGAAGGAGTTGGATATCACATCTCATGTTATAGGAAGTATCTCAGGTTTGGTATTAGAAGCATTGAGACATCACATCTCATGCTATAGGAAGGGTCTCAGGATTGGAATGGGAAGGAGTTGGATATCACATCTCATGCTAAAGGGAGGGTCTCAGGTTTGGAAGGGGAAGGATTTGGATATTACATCTCGTGTTATAGGAATGATCTCAGGTTTGGTATTAGAAGCATTGAGATATCACATCTCATGCTATCGGAAGGATCTCAGGTTTGGTGTTAGAAGCATTGAGATATCAAATCTCATGCTATAGGAAGGGTCTCAGGATTGGAATGGGAAGGAGTTGGATATCACATCTCATGCTATAGGAAGGGTCTCAGGATTGGAATGGGAAGGAGTTGTATATGACATCTCATGCCACAGGAAGGGTCTCAGGTTTGGTATAAGCATTGAGATATCACATCTCTGCTATCGGAAGGGTCTCAGGATTGGAATGGGAAGGAGTTGGATATCCCATCTTATGTTATAGGAAGGGTCTCAGGTTTGGTACTAGAAGCATTGAGATATCACATCTCATGCTATAGGAAGGGTCTCAGGATTGGAATGGGAAGGACTTGGATATCACATCTCATGCTATAGGGAGGGTCTCACGTTTGGAAAGGGAAGGAGTTGGATATCACATTTCATGTTAGAGGTAGGATCTCAGGTTTGGTATTAGAGGCATTGAGATATCACATCTCATGCTATCAGAAGGGTCTCAGGATTGGAATGGGAAGGAGTTGGATATCACATCTCATGCTAAAGGGAGGGTCTCAGGTTTGGAAGGGGAAGGATTTGGATATCACATCTCATGTTATAGGAAGGATCTCAGGTTTGGTATTAGAAGCATTGAGATATCACATCTCTGCTATCGGAAGTGGCTCAGGATTGGAATGGGAAGGAGTTGGATATCCCATCTCATGTTATAGGACGGGTCTCTGGTTTGGTATAAGCATTGAGATATCACATCTCATGCTATAGGAAGGGTCTCAGGATTGGAATGGGAAGGATTTGGATATCACATCTCATGCTATAGGAAGGGTCTCAGGTTTGGTATACGCATGGAGATATCACTTCTCATGCTATAGGAAGGGTCTCAGGATTGGAATGGGAAGGATTTGGATATCACATCTCATGCTATAGGAAGGGTCTCAGGATTGGAATGGGAAGGACGTGGATATCACATCTCATGCTATAGGGTGGGTCTCACATTTGGAAAGGGAAGGAGTTGGATATCACATTTCATGTTAGAGGTAGGATCTCAGGTTTGGTATTAGAGGCATTGAGATATCACATCTCATGCTATCAGAAGGGTCTCAGGATTGGAATGGGAAGGAGTTGGATATCACATCTCATGCTTAAGGGAGGGTCTCAGGTTTGGAAGGGGAAGGATTTGGATATCACATCTCATGTTATAGGAAGGATCTCAGGTTTGGTATCAGAAGCATTGAGATATGACATCTCATGCTATTGGAAGGATCTCAGGTTTGGTATTAGAGGCATTGAGATATCACATCTCATGCTAAAGGGAGGGTCTCAGGTTTGGAAGGGGAAGGATTTGGATATCACATCTCTTATTATAGGAAGGATCACAGGTTTGGTATTAGAAGCATTGAGATATCACATCTCTGCTATCGGAAGTGGCTCAGGATTGGAATGGGAAGGAGTTGGATATCCCATCTCATGTTATAGGACGGGTCTCTGGTTTGGTATAAGCATTGAGATATCACATCTCATGCTATAGGAAGGGTCTCAGGATTGGAATGGGAAGGATTTGGATATCACATCTCATGCTATAGGAAGGGTCTCAGGTTTGGTATACGCATGGAGATATCACTTCTCATGCTATAGGAAGGGTCTCAGGATTGGAATGGGAAGGAGTTGGATATCACATCTCATGTTATAGGAAGGATCTCAGGTTTGGTATTAGAAGCATTGAGATATCACATCTCATGCTATCAGAAGGGTCTCAGGATTGAAATGGGAAGGAGTTGGATATCACATCTCATGCTAAAGGGAGGGTCTCAGGTTTGGAATGGGAAGGATTTGGATATCACATCTCATGTTATCGGAAGGATCTCAGGTTTGGTATTAGAAGTATTGAGATATCATATCTCATGCTATAGGAAGGGTCTCAGGACTGGAATGGGAAGGAGTTGGATATCACATTTCATGCTAAAGGAAGGGTCTCAGGTTTGGTAGAAGCATTGAGATATCACATCTCATGCTATAGGAAGGGTCTCAGGATTGGAATGGGAAGGACTTAGATATCACATATCATGCTATAGGGAGGGTCTCAGTTTTGATATTAGAAGCATTGAGATATCACATCTTATGCTATCGGAAGTGTCTCAGGATTGGAATGGGAAGGAGCTGGATATCACATCTCATGCTAAAGGAAGGGTCTCAGGTTTGGAACGGGAAGGAGTTGGATATCACATCTCATGTTATAGGAAGGGTCTCAGGTTTGGTATAAGCATTGAGATATCACATCTCTGCTATCAGAAGTGTCTCAGGACTGGAATGGGAAGGAGTTGGATATCACATTTCATGCTAAAGGAAGGGTCTCAGGTTTGGTAGAAGCATTGATATATCACATCTCATGCTATAGGAAGGGTCTCAGGATTGGAATGGGAAGGACTTAGATATCACATATCATGCTATAGGGAGGGTCTCAGTTTTGATATTAGAAGCATTGAGATATCACATCTTATGCTATCGGAAGTGTCTCAGGATTGGAATGGGAAGGAGCTGGATATCACATCTCATGCTAAAGGAAGGGTCTCAGGATTGGAATGGGAAGTAGTTGGATATCACATCTCATGCTATAGGAAGGGTCTCAGGTTTGGTATTAGAAGCATTGAGATATCACATCTCATGCTATAGGAAGGGTCTCAGGATTGGAATGGGAAGGACTTGGATATCACATCTCATGCTATAGATATGCTCTCAGGTTTGGAAAGGGAAGGAGTTGGATATCACATCTCATGCTATAGGAAGGGTCTCAGGATTGGAATGGGAAGTAGTTGGATATCACATCTCATGTTATAGGAAGTATCTCAGGTTTGGTATTAGAAGCATTGAGACATCACATCTCATGCTATAGGAAGGGTCTCAGGATTGGAATGGGAAGGAGTTGGATATCACATCTCATGCTAAAGGGAGGGTCTCAGGTTTGGAAGGGGAAGGATTTGGATATTACATCTCGTGTTATAGGAATGATCTCAGGTTTGGTATTAGAAGCATTGAGATATCACATCTCATGCTATCGGAAGGATCTCAGGTTTGGTGTTAGAAGCATTGAGATATCAAATCTCATGCTATAGGAAGGGTCTCAGGATTGGAATGGGAAGGAGTTGGATATCACATCTCATGCTATAGGAAGGGTCTCAGGATTGGAATGGGAAGGAGTTGTATATGACATCTCATGCCACAGGAAGGGTCTCAGGTTTGGTATAAGCATTGAGATATCACATCTCTGCTATCGGAAGGGTCTCAGGATTGGAATGGGAAGGAGTTGGATATCCCATCTTATGTTATAGGAAGGGTCTCAGGTTTGGTACTAGAAGCATTGAGATATCACATCTCATGCTATAGGAAGGGTCTCAGGATTGGAATGGGAAGGACTTGGATATCACATCTCATGCTATAGGGAGGGTCTCACGTTTGGAAAGGGAAGGAGTTGGATATCACATTTCATGTTAGAGGTAGGATCTCAGGTTTGGTATTAGAGGCATTGAGATATCACATCTCATGCTATCAGAAGGGTCTCAGGATTGGAATGGGAAGGAGTTGGATATCACATCTCATGCTAAAGGGAGGGTCTCAGGTTTGGAAGGGGAAGGATTTGGATATCACATCTCATGTTATAGGAAGGATCTCAGGTTTGGTATTAGAAGCATTGAGATATCACATCTCTGCTATCGGAAGTGGCTCAGGATTGGAATGGGAAGGAGTTGGATATCCCATCTCATGTTATAGGACGGGTCTCTGGTTTGGTATAAGCATTGAGATATCACATCTCATGCTATAGGAAGGGTCTCAGGATTGGAATGGGAAGGATTTGGATATCACATCTCATGCTATAGGAAGGGTCTCAGGTTTGGTATACGCATGGAGATATCACTTCTCATGCTATAGGAAGGGTCTCAGGATTGGAATGGGAAGGATTTGGATATCACATCTCATGCTATAGGAAGGGTCTCAGGATTGGAATGGGAAGGACGTGGATATCACATCTCATGCTATAGGGTGGGTCTCACATTTGGAAAGGGAAGGAGTTGGATATCACATTTCATGTTAGAGGTAGGATCTCAGGTTTGGTATTAGAGGCATTGAGATATCACATCTCATGCTATCAGAAGGGTCTCAGGATTGGAATGGGAAGGAGTTGGATATCACATCTCATGCTTAAGGGAGGGTCTCAGGTTTGGAAGGGGAAGGATTTGGATATCACATCTCATGTTATAGGAAGGATCTCAGGTTTGGTATCAGAAGCATTGAGATATGACATCTCATGCTATTGGAAGGATCTCAGGTTTGGTATTAGAGGCATTGAGATATCACATCTCATGCTAAAGGGAGGGTCTCAGGTTTGGAAGGGGAAGGATTTGGATATCACATCTCTTATTATAGGAAGGATCACAGGTTTGGTATTAGAAGCATTGAGATATCACATCTCTGCTATCGGAAGTGGCTCAGGATTGGAATGGGAAGGAGTTGGATATCCCATCTCATGTTATAGGACGGGTCTCTGGTTTGGTATAAGCATTGAGATATCACATCTCATGCTATAGGAAGGGTCTCAGGATTGGAATGGGAAGGATTTGGATATCACATCTCATGCTATAGGAAGGGTCTCAGGTTTGGTATACGCATGGAGATATCACTTCTCATGCTATAGGAAGGGTCTCAGGATTGGAATGGGAAGGAGTTGGATATCACATCTCATGTTATAGGAAGGATCTCAGGTTTGGTATTAGAAGCATTGAGATATCACATCTCATGCTATCAGAAGGGTCTCAGGATTGAAATGGGAAGGAGTTGGATATCACATCTCATGCTAAAGGGAGGGTCTCAGGTTTGGAATGGGAAGGATTTGGATATCACATCTCATGTTATCGGAAGGATCTCAGGTTTGGTATTAGAAGTATTGAGATATCATATCTCATGCTATAGGAAGGGTCTCAGGACTGGAATGGGAAGGAGTTGGATATCACATTTCATGCTAAAGGAAGGGTCTCAGGTTTGGTAGAAGCATTGAGATATCACATCTCATGCTATAGGAAGGGTCTCAGGATTGGAATGGGAAGGACTTAGATATCACATATCATGCTATAGGGAGGGTCTCAGTTTTGATATTAGAAGCATTGAGATATCACATCTTATGCTATCGGAAGTGTCTCAGGATTGGAATGGGAAGGAGCTGGATATCACATCTCATGCTAAAGGAAGGGTCTCAGGTTTGGAACGGGAAGGAGTTGGATATCACATCTCATGTTATAGGAAGGGTCTCAGGTTTGGTATAAGCATTGAGATATCACATCTCTGCTATCAGAAGTGTCTCAGGACTGGAATGGGAAGGAGTTGGATATCACATTTCATGCTAAAGGAAGGGTCTCAGGTTTGGTAGAAGCATTGATATATCACATCTCATGCTATAGGAAGGGTCTCAGGATTGGAATGGGAAGGACTTAGATATCACATATCATGCTATAGGGAGGGTCTCAGTTTTGATATTAGAAGCATTGAGATATCACATCTTATGCTATCGGAAGTGTCTCAGGATTGGAATGGGAAGGAGCTGGATATCACATCTCATGCTAAAGGAAGGGTCTCAGGATTGGAATGGGAAGTAGTTGGATATCACATCTCATGCTATAGGAAGGGTCTCAGGTTTGGTATTAGAAGCATTGAGATATCACATCTCATGCTATAGGAAGGGTCTCAGGATTGGAATGGGAAGGACTTGGATATCACATCTCATGCTATAGATATGCTCTCAGGTTTGGAAAGGGAAGGAGTTGGATATCACATCTCATGCTATAGGAAGGGTCTCAGGATTGGAATGGGAAGTAGTTGGATATCACATCTCATGCTATAGGAAGGGTCTCAGGTTTGGTATAAGCATTGAGATATCACATCTCATGCTATAGGACGGGTCTCAGGATTGGAATGGAAGGAGTTGGATATCACATCTCATGTTATAGGAAGGATCTCAGGTTTGGTATTAGAAGGATTGAGACATCACATCTCATGCTATAGGAAGGGTCTCAGGATTGTAATGGGAAGGAGTTGGATATCACATCTCATGCTATAGGAAGGGTCTCAGGTTTGGTATACGCATTGAGATATCACATCTCATGCTATAGGAAGGGTCTCAGGATTGGAATGGGAAGGAGTTGTATATGACATCTCATGCCGTAGGAAGGGTCTCAGGTTTGGTATAAGCATTGAGATATCACTTCTCATGCTAGAGGAAGTGTCTCAGGATTGGAATGGGAAGGAGTTGGATATCACATCTCATGTTATAGGAAGTATCTCAGGTTTGGTATTAGAAGCATTGAGACATCACATCTCATGCTATAGGAAGGGTCTCAGGATTGGAATGGGAAGGAGTTGGATATCACATCTCATGCTAAAGGGAGGGTCTCAGGTTTGGAAGGGGAAGGATTTGGATATTACATCTCGTGTTATAGGAATGATCTCAGGTTTGGTATTAGAAGCATTGAGATATCACATCTCATGCTATCGGAAGGATCTCAGGTTTGGTGTTAGAAGCATTGAGATATCAAATCTCATGCTATAGGAAGGGTCTCAGGATTGGAATGGGAAGGAGTTGGATATCACATCTCATGCTATAGGAAGGGTCTCAGGATTGGAATGGGAAGGAGTTGTATATGACATCTCATGCCACAGGAAGGGTCTCAGGTTTGGTATAAGCATTGAGATATCACATCTCTGCTATCGGAAGGGTCTCAGGATTGGAATGGGAAGGAGTTGGATATCCCATCTTATGTTATAGGAAGGGTCTCAGGTTTGGTACTAGAAGCATTGAGATATCACATCTCATGCTATAGGAAGGGTCTCAGGATTGGAATGGGAAGGACTTGGATATCACATCTCATGCTATAGGGAGGGTCTCACGTTTGGAAAGGGAAGGAGTTGGATATCACATTTCATGTTAGAGGTAGGATCTCAGGTTTGGTATTAGAGGCATTGAGATATCACATCTCATGCTATCAGAAGGGTCTCAGGATTGGAATGGGAAGGAGTTGGATATCACATCTCATGCTAAAGGGAGGGTCTCAGGTTTGGAAGGGGAAGGATTTGGATATCACATCTCATGTTATAGGAAGGATCTCAGGTTTGGTATTAGAAGCATTGAGATATCACATCTCTGCTATCGGAAGTGGCTCAGGATTGGAATGGGAAGGAGTTGGATATCCCATCTCATGTTATAGGACGGGTCTCTGGTTTGGTATAAGCATTGAGATATCACATCTCATGCTATAGGAAGGGTCTCAGGATTGGAATGGGAAGGATTTGGATATCACATCTCATGCTATAGGAAGGGTCTCAGGTTTGGTATACGCATGGAGATATCACTTCTCATGCTATAGGAAGGGTCTCAGGATTGGAATGGGAAGGATTTGGATATCACATCTCATGCTATAGGAAGGGTCTCAGGATTGGAATGGGAAGGACGTGGATATCACATCTCATGCTATAGGGTGGGTCTCACATTTGGAAAGGGAAGGAGTTGGATATCACATTTCATGTTAGAGGTAGGATCTCAGGTTTGGTATTAGAGGCATTGAGATATCACATCTCATGCTATCAGAAGGGTCTCAGGATTGGAATGGGAAGGAGTTGGATATCACATCTCATGCTTAAGGGAGGGTCTCAGGTTTGGAAGGGGAAGGATTTGGATATCACATCTCATGTTATAGGAAGGATCTCAGGTTTGGTATCAGAAGCATTGAGATATGACATCTCATGCTATTGGAAGGATCTCAGGTTTGGTATTAGAGGCATTGAGATATCACATCTCATGCTAAAGGGAGGGTCTCAGGTTTGGAAGGGGAAGGATTTAGATATCGCATCCCTTATTATAGGAAGGATCACAGGTTTGGTATTAGAAGCATTGAGATATCACATCTCTGCTATCGGAAGTGGCTCAGGATTGGAATGGGAAGGAGTTGGATATCCCATCTCATGTTATAGGACGGGTCTCTGGTTTGGTATAAGCATTGAGATATCACATCTCATGATATAGGAAGGGTCTCAGGATTGGAATGGGAAGGATTTGGATATCACATCTCATGCTATAGGAAGGGTCTCAGGTTTGGTATACGCATGGAGATATCACTTCTCATGCTATAGGAAGGGTCTCAGGATTGGAATGGGAAGGAGTTGGATATCACATCTCATGTTATAGGAAGGATCTCAGGTTTGGTATTAGAAGCATTGAGATATCACATCTCATGCTATCAGAAGGGTCTCAGGATTGAAATGGGAAGGAGTTGGATATCACATCTCATGCTAAAGGGAGGGTCTCAGGTTTGGAATGGGAAGGATTTGGATATCACATCTCATGTTATCGGAAGGATCTCAGGTTTGGTATTAGAAGTATTGAGATATCATATCTCATGCTATAGGAAGGGTCTCAGGACTGGAATGGGAAGGAGTTGGATATCACATTTCATGCTAAAAGAAGGGTCTCAGGTTTGGTAGAAGCATTGAGATATCACATCTCATGCTATAGGAAGGGTCTCAGGATTGGAATGGGAAGGACTTAGATATCACATATCATGCTATAGGGAGGGTCTCAGTTTTGATATTAGAAGCATTGAGATATCACATCTTATGCTATCGGAAGTGTCTCAGGATTGGAATGGGAAGGAGCTGGATATCACATCTCATGCTAAAGGAAGGGTCTCAGGTTTGGAACGGGAAGGAGTTGGATATCACATCTCATGTTATAGGAAGGGTCTCAGGTTTGGTATAAGCATTGAGATATCACATCTCTGCTATCAGAAGTGTCTCAGGACTGGAATGGGAAGGAGTTGGATATCACATTTCATGCTAAAGGAAGGGTCTCAGGTTTGGTAGAAGCATTGAGATATCACATCTCATGCTATAGGAAGGGTCTCAGGGTTGGAATGGGAAGGACTTAGATATCACATATCATGCTATAGGGAGGGTCTCAGTTTTGATATTAGAAGCATTGAGATATCACATCTTATGCTATCGGAAGTGTCTCAGGATTGGAATGGGAAGGAGCTGGATATCACATCTCATGCTAAAGGAAGGGTCTCAGGATTGGAATGGGAAGTAGTTGGATATCACATCTCATGCTATAGGAAGGGTCTCAGGTTTGGTATTAGAAGCATTGAGATATCACATCTCATGCTATAGGAAGGGTCTCAGGATTGGAATGGGAAGGACTTGGATATCACATCTCATGCTATAGATATGCTCTCAGGTTTGGAAAGGGAAGGAGTTGGATATCACATCTCATGCTATAGGAAGGGTCTCAGGATTGGAATGGGAAGTAGTTGGATATCACATCTCATGCTATAGGAAGGGTCTCAGGTTTGGTATAAGCATTGAGATATCACATCTCATGCTATAGGACGGGTCTCAGGATTGGAATGGAAGGAGTTGGATATCACATCTCATGTTATAGGAAGGATCTCAGGTTTGGTATTAGAAGGATTGAGACATCACATCTCATGCTATAGGAAGGGTCTCAGGATTGTAATGGGAAGGAGTTGGATATCACATCTCATGCTATAGGAAGGGTCTCAGGTTTGGTATACGCATTGAGATATCACATCTCATGCTATAGGAAGGGTCTCAGGATTGGAATGGGAAGGAGTTGTATATGACATCTCATGCCGTAGGAAGGGTCTCAGGTTTGGTATAAGCATTGAGATATCACTTCTCATGCTATAGGAAGTGTCTCAGGATTGGAATGGGAAGGAGTTGGATATCACATCTCATGTTATAGGAAGTATCTCAGGTTTGGTATTAGAAGCATTGAGACATCACATCTCATGCTACAGGAAGGGTCTCAGGATTGGAATGGGAAGGAGTTGGATATCACATCTCATGCTAAAGGGAGGGTCTCAGGTTTGGAAGGGGAAGGATTTGGATATTACATCTCGTGTTATAGGAATGATCTCAGGTTTGGTATTAGAAGCATTGAGATATCACATCTCATGCTATCGGAAGGATCTCAGGTTTGTTGTTAGAAGCATTGAGATATCAAATCTCATGCTATAGGAAGGGTCTCAGGATTGGAATGGGAAGGAGTTGGATATCACATCTCATGCTATAGGAAGGGTCTCAGGATTGGAATGGGAAGGAGTTGTATATGACATCTCATGCCACAGGAAGGGTCTCAGGTTTGGTATAAGCATTGAGATATCACATCTCTGCTATCGGAAGGGTCTCAGGATTGGAATGGGAAGGAGTTGGATATCCCATCTTATGTTATAGGAAGGGTCTCAGGTTTGGTACTAGAAGCATTGAGATATCACATCTCATGCTATAGGAAGGGTCTCAGGATTGGAATGGGAAGGACTTGGATATCACATCTCATGCTATAGGGAGGGTCTCACGTTTGGAAAGGGAAGGAGTTGGATATCACATTTCATGTTAGAGGTAGGATCTCAGGTTTGGTATTAGAGGCATTGAGATATCACATCTCATGCTATCAGAAGGGTCTCAGGATTGGAATGGGAAGGAGTTGGTTATCACATCTCATGCTAAAGGGAGGGTCTCAGGTTTGGAAGGGGAAGGATTTGGATATCACATCTCATGTTATAGGAAGGATCTCAGGTTTGGTATCAGAAGCATTGAGATATGACATCTCATGCTACTGGAAGGATCTCAGGTTTGGTATTAGAGGCATTGAGATATCACATCTCATGCTAAAGGGAGGGTCTCAGGTTTGGAAGGGGAAGGATTTGGATATCACGTCTCTTATTATAGGAAGGATCACAGGTTTGGTATTAGAAGCATTGAGATATCACATCTCTGCTATCGGAAGTGGCTCAGGATTGGAAGGGGAAGGAGTTGGATATCCCATCTCATGTTATAGGACGGGTCTCTGGTTTGGTATAAGCATTGAGATATCACATCTCATGCTATAGGAAGGGTCTCAGGATTGGAATGGGAAGGATTTGGATATCACATCTCATGCTATAGGAAGGGTCTCAGGTTTGGTATACGCATGGAGATATCACTTCTCATGCTATAGGAAGGGTCTCAGGATTGGAATGGGAAGGAGTTGGATATCACATCTCATGTTATAGGAAGGATCTCAGGTTTGGTATTAGAAGCATTGAGATATCACATCTCATGCTATCAGAAGGGTCTCAGGATTGAAATGGGAAGGAGTTGGATATCACATCACATGCTAAAGGGAGGGTCTCAGGTTTGGAATGGGAAGGATTTGGATATCACATCTCATGTTATCAGAAGGATCTCAGGTTTGGTATTAGAAGTATTGAGATATCATATCTCATGCTATAGGAAGGGTCTCAGGACTGGAATGGGAAGGAGTTGGATATCACATTTCATGCCGGCTTCGCGCTTCTTCCTGACCTACCCTGACTTGCCGACCGCTACTATCACCTATCGGCACTGAAACTACTGTACATATGTATATAAGATCCTCTTGTAAATGTATATAAGGATTCTGTGTTATACCTGCATATCGGATCCCATGTGTAAATGTTTAATGTTTCTCTGTTATACCTGCATATCTGTAACCTTGTACAAATTGCGCCCTGATGCCTCCGGGCCTGTTGGTTTGCGCGTTATAAATAAATAAAATACAAATGCTAAAGGAAGGGTCTCAGGTTTGGTAGAAGCATTGAGATATCACATCTCATGCTATAGGAAGGGTCTCAGGATTGGAATGGGAAGGACTTAGATATCACATATCATGCTATAGGGAGGGTCTCAGTTTTGATATTAGAAGCATTGAGATATCACATCTTATGCTATCGGAAGTGTCTCAGGATTGGAATGGGAAGGAGCTGGATATCACATCTCATGCTAAAGGAAGGGTCTCAGGTTTGGAACGGGAAGGAGTTGGATATCACATCTCATGTTATAGGAAGGGTCTCAGGTTTGGTATAAGCATTGAGATATCACATCTCTGCTATCAGAAGTGTCTCAGGATTGGAATGGGAAGGAGTTGGATATCCCATCTCATTCTATAGATAGGCTCTCAGGTTTAAAAAGGGAAGGAGTTGGATATCACATCTCATGCTATAGGAAGGGTCTCAGGATTGGAATGGGAAGTAGTTGGATATCACATCTCATGCTATAGGAAGGGTCTCAGGTTTGGTATAAGCATTGAGATATCACATCTCATGCTATAGGACGGGTCTCAGGATTGGAATGGAAGGAGTTGGATATCACATCTAATGCTAAAGGAAGGGTCTCAGGATTGGAATGGGAAGTAGTTGGATATCACATCTCATGCTATAGGAAGGGTCTCAGGTTTGGTATTAGAAGCATTGAGATATCACATCTCATGCTATAGGAAGGGTCTCAGGATTGGAATGGGAAGGACTTGGATATCACATTTCATGCTAAAGGAAGGGTCTCAGGTTTGGTAGAAGCATTGAGATATCACATCTCATGCTATAGGAAGGGTCTCAGGATTGGAATGGGAAGGACTTAGATATCACATATCATGCTATAGGGAGGGTCTCAGTTTTGATATTAGAAGCATTGAGATATCACATCTTATGCTATCGGAAGTGTCTCAGGATTGGAATGGGAAGGAGCTGGATATCACATCTCATGCTAAAGGAAGGGTCTCAGGATTGGAATGGGAAGTAGTTGGATATCACATCTCATGCTATAGGAAGGGTCTCAGGTTTGGTATTAGAAGCATTGAGATATCACATCTCATGCTATAGGAAGGGTCTCAGGATTGGAATGGGAAGGACTTGGATATCACATCTCATGCTATAGATATGCTCTCAGGTTTGGAAAGGGAAGGAGTTGGATATCACATCTCATGCTATAGGAAGGGTCTCAGGATTGGAATGGGAAGTAGTTGGATATCACATCTCATGCTATAGGAAGGGTCTCACGTTTGGTATAAGCATTGAGATATCACATCTCATGCTATAGGACGGGTCTCAGGATTGGAATGGAAGGAGTTGGATATCACATCTCATGTTATAGGAAGGATCTCAGGTTTGGTATTAGAAGGATTGAGACATCACATCTCATGCTATAGGAAGGGTCTCAGGATTGTAATGGGAAGGAGTTGGATATCACATCTCATGCTATAGGAAGGGTCTCAGGTTTGGTATACGCATTGAGATATCACATCTCATGCTATAGGAAGGGTCTCAGGATTGGAATGGGAAGGAGTTGTATATGACATCTCATGCCGTAGGAAGGGTCTCAGGTTTGGTATAAGCATTGAGATATCACTTCTCATGCTATAGGAAGTGTCTCAGGATTGGAATGGGAAGGAGTTGGATATCACATCTCATGTTATAGGAAGTATCTCTGGTTTGGTATTAGAAGCATTGAGACATCACATCTCATGCTATAGGAAGGGTCTCAGGATTGGAATGGGAAGGAGTTGGATATCACATCTCATGCTAAAGGGAGGGTCTCAGGTTTGGAAGGGGAAGGATTTGGATATTACATCTCGTGTTATAGGAATGATCTCAGGTTTGGTATTAGAAGCATTGAGATATCACATCTCATGCTATCGGAAGGATCTCAGGTTTGGTGTTAGAAGCATTGAGATATCAAATCTCATGCTATAGGAAGGGTCTCAGGATTGGAATGGGAAGGAGTTGGATATCACATCTCATGCTATAGGAAGGGTCTCAGGATTGGAATGGGAAGGAGTTGTATATGACATCTCATGCCACAGGAAGGGTCTCAGGTTTGGTATAAGCATTGAGATATCACATCTCTGCTATCGGAAGGGTCTCAGGATTGGAATGGGAAGGAGTTGGATATCCCATCTTATGTTATAGGAAGGGTCTCAGGTTTGGTACTAGAAGCATTGAGATATCACATCTCATGCTATAGGAAGGGTCTCAGGATTGGAATGGGAAGGACTTGGATATCACATCTCATGCTATAGGGAGGGTCTCACGTTTGGAAAGGGAAGGAGTTGGATATCACATTTCATGTTAGAGGTAGGATCTCAGGTTTGGTATTAGAGGCATTGAGATATCACATCTCATGCTATCAGAAGGGTCTCAGGATTGGAATGGGAAGGAGTTGGATATCACATCTCATGCTAAAGGGAGGGTCTCAGGTTTGGAAGGGGAAGGATTTGGATATCACATCTCATGTTATAGGAAGGATCTCAGGTTTGGTATTAGAAGCATTGAGATATCACATCTCTCTATCGGAAGTGGCTCAGGATTGGAATGGGAAGGAGTTGGATATCCCATCTCATGTTATAGGACGGGTCTCTGGTTTGGTATAAGCATTGAGATATCACATCTCATGCTATAGGAAGGGTCTCAGGATTGGAATGGGAAGGATTTGGATATCACATCTCATGCTATAGGAAGGGTCTCAGGTTTGGTATACGCATGGAGATATCACTTCTCATGCTATAGGAAGGGTCTCAGGATTGGAATGGGAAGGATTTGGATATCACATCTCATGCTATAGGGTGGGTCTCACATTTGGAAAGGGAAGGAGTTGGATATCACATTTCATGTTAGAGGTAGGATCTCAGGTTTGGTATTAGAGGCATTGAGATATCACATCTCATGCTATCAGAAGGGTCTCAGGATTGGAATGGGAAGGAGTTGGATATCACATCTCATGCTTAAGGGAGGGTCTCAGGTTTGGAAGGGGAAGGATTTGGATATCACATCTCATGTTATAGGAAGGATCTCAGGTTTGGTATCAGAAGCATTGAGATATGACATCTCATGCTATTGGAAGGATCTCAGGTTTGGTATTAGAGGCATTGAGATATCACATCTCATGCTAAAGGGAGGGTCTCAGGTTTGGAAGGGGAAGGATTTGGATATCACATCTCTTATTATAGGAAGGATCACAGGTTTGGTATTAGAAGCATTGAGATATCACATCTCTGCTATCGGAAGTGGCTCAGGATTGGAATGGGAAGGAGTTGGATATCCCATCTCATGTTATAGGACGGGTCTCTGGTTTGGTATAAGCATTGAGATATCACATCTCATGATATAGGAAGGGTCTCAGGATTGGAATGGGAAGGATTTGGATATCACATCTCATGCTATAGGAAGGGTCTCAGGTTTGGTATACGCATGGAGATATCACTTCTCATGCTATAGGAAGGGTCTCAGGATTGGAATGGGAAGGAGTTGGATATCACATCTCATGTTATAGGAAGGATCTCAGGTTTGGTATTAGAAGCATTGAGATATCACATCTCATGCTATCAGAAGGGTCTCAGGATTGAAATGGGAAGGAGTTGGATATCACATCTCATGCTAAAGGGAGGGTCTCAGGTTTGGTATACGCATGGAGATATCACTTCTCATGCTATAGGAAGGGTCTCAGGATTGGAATGGGAAGGAGTTGGATATCACATCTCATGTTATAGGAAGGATCTCAGGTTTGGTATTAGAAGCATTGAGATATCACATCTCATGCTATCAGAAGGGTCTCAGGATTGAAATGGGAAGGATTTGGATATCACATCTCATGTTATCGGAAGGATCTCAGGTTTGGTATTAGAAGTATTGAGATATCATATCTCATGCTATAGGAAGGGTCTCAGGACTGGAATGGGAAGGAGTTGGATATCACATTTCATGCTAAAGGAAGGGTCTCAGGTTTGGTAGAAGCATTGAGATATCACATCTCATGCTATAGGAAGGGTCTCAGGATTGGAATGGGAAGGACTTAGATATCACATATCATGCTATAGGGAGGGTCTCAGTTTTGATATTAGAAGCATTGAGATATCACATCTTATGCTATCGGAAGTGTCTCAGGATTGGAATGGGAAGGAGCTGGATATCACATCTCATGCTAAAGGAAGGGTCTCAGGATTGGAATGGGAAGTAGTTGGATATCACATCTCATGCTATAGGAAGGGTCTCAGGTTTGGTATTAGAAGCATTGAGATATCACATCTCATGCTATAGGAAGGGTCTCAGGATTGGAATGGGAAGGACTTGGATATCACATCTCATGCTATAGATATGCTCTCAGGTTTGGAAAGGGAAGGAGTTGGATATCACATCTCATGCTATACGAAGGGTCTCAGGATTGGAATGGGAAGTAGTTGGATATCACATCTCATGCTATAGGAAGGGTCTCAGGTTTGGTATAAGCATTGAGATATCACATCTCATGCTATAGGACGGGTCTCAGGATTGGAATGGAAGGAGTTGGATATCACATCTCATGTTATAGGAAGGATCTCAGGTTTGGTATTAGAAGGATTGAGACATCACATCTCATGCTATAGGAAGGGTCTCAGGATTGTAATGGGAAGGAGTTGGATATCACATCTCATGCTATAGGAAGGGTCTCAGGTTTGGTATACGCATTGAGATATCACATCTCATGCTATAGGAAGGGTCTCAGGATTGGAATGGGAAGGAGTTGTATATGACATCTCATGCCGTAGGAAGGGTCTCAGGTTTGGTATAAGCATTGAGATATCACTTCTCATGATATAGGAAGTGTCTCAGGATTGGAATGGGAAGGAGTTGGATATCACATCTCATGTTATAGGAAGTATCTCAGGTTTGGTATTAGAAGCATTGAGACATCACATCTCATGCTACAGGAAGGGTCTCAGGATTGGAATGGGAAGGAGTTGGATATCACATCTCATGCTAAATGGAGGGTCTCAGGTTTGGAAGGGGAAGGATTTGGATATTACATCTCGTGTTATAGGAATGATCTCAGGTTTGGTATTAGAAGCATTGAGATATCACATCTCATGCTATCGGAAGGATCTCAGGTTTGTTGTTAGAAGCATTGAGATATCAAATCTCATGCTATATGAAGGGTCTCAGGATTGGAATGGGAAGGAGTTGGATATCACATCTCATGCTATAGGAAGGGTCTCAGGATTGGAATGGGAAGGAGTTGTATATGACATCTCATGCCACAGGAAGGGTCTCAGGTTTGGTATAAGCATTGAGATATCACATCTCTGCTATCGGAAGGGTCTCAGGATTGGAATGGGAAGGAGTTGGATATCCCATCTTATGTTATAGGAAGGGTCTCAGGTTTGGTACTAGAAGCATTGAGATATCACATCTCATGCTATGGGAAGGGTCTCAGGATTGGAATGGGAAGGACTTGGATATCACATCTCATGCTATAGGGAGGGTCTCACGTTTGGAAAGGGGAGGAGTTGGATATCACATTTCATGTTAGAGGTAGGATCTCAGGTTTGGTATTAGAGGCATTGAGATATCACATCTCATGCTATCAGAAGGGTCTCAGGATTGGAATGGGAAGGAGTTGGATATCACATCTCATGCTAAAGGGAGGGTCTCAGGTTTGGAAGGGGAAGGATTTGGATATCACATCTCATGTTATAGGAAGGATCTCAGGTTTGGTATCAGAAGCATTGAGACATGACATCTCATGCTACTGGAAGGATCTCAGGTTTGGTATTAGAGGCATTGAGATATCACATCTCATGCTAAAGGGAGGGTCTCAGGTTTGGAAGGGGAAGGATTTGGATATCACATCTCTTATTATAGGAAGGATCACAGGTTTGGTATTAGAAGCATTGAGATATCACATCTCTGCTATCGGAAGTGGCTCAGGATTGGAATGGGAAGGAGTTGGATATCCCATCTCATGTTATAGGACGGGTCTCTGGTTTGGTATAAGCATTGAGATATCACATCTCATGCTATAGGAAGGGTCTCAGGATTGGAATGGGAAGGATTTGGATATCACATCTCATGCTATAGGAAGGGTCTCAGGTTTGGTATACGCATGGAGATATCACATCTCATGCTATAGGAAGGGTCTCAGGTTTGGAATGGGAAGGATTTGGATATCACATCTCATGTTATCGGAAGGATCTCAGGTTTGGTATTAGAAGTATTGAGATATCATATCTCATGCTATAGAAAGGGTCTCAGGACTGGAATGGGAAGGAGTTGGATATCACATTTCATGCCGGCTTCGCGCTTCTTCCTGACCTACCCTGACTTGCCGACCGCTACTATCACCTATCGGCACTGAAACTACTGTACATATTTATATAAGATCCTCTTGTAAATGTATATAAGGATTCTGTGTTATACCTGCATATCGGATCCCATGTGTAAATGTTTAATGTTTCTCTGTTATACCTGCATATCTGTAACCTTGTACAAATTGCGCCCTGATGCCTCCGGGCCTGTTGGTTTGCGCGTTATAAATAAATAAAATACAAATGCTAAAGGAAGGGTCTCAGGTTTGGTAGAAGCATTGAGATATCACATCTCATGCTATAGGAAGGGTCTCAGGATTGGAATGGGAAGGACTTAGATATCACATATCATGCTATAGGGAGGGTCTCAGTTTTGATATTAGAAGCATTGAGATATCACATTTTATGCTATCGGAAGTGTCTCAGGATTGGAATGGGAAGGAGCTGGATATCACATCTCATGCTAAAGGAAGGGTCTCAGGTTTGGAACGGGAAGGAGTTGGATATCACATCTCATGTTATAGGAAGGGTCTCAGGTTTGGTATAAGCATTGAGATATCACATCTCTGCTATCAGAAGTGTCTCAGGATTGGAATGGGAAGGAGTTGGATATCCCATCTCATGCTATAGATAGGCTCTCAGGTTTAAAAAGGGAAGGAGTTGGATATCACATCTCATGCTATAGGAAGGGTCTCAGGATTGGAATGGGAAGTAGTTGGATATCACATCTCATGCTATAGGAAGGGTCTCAGGTTTGGTATAAGCATTGAGATATCACATCTCATGCTATAGGACGGGTCTCAGGATTGGAATGGAAGGAGTTGGATATCACATCTCATGCTAAAGGAAGGGTCTCAGGATTGGAATGGGAAGTAGTTGGATATCACATCTCATGCTATAGGAAGGGTCTCAGGTTTGGTATTAGAAGCATTGAGATATCACATCTCATGCTATAGGAAGGGTCTCAGGATTGGAATGGGAAGGACTTGGATATCACATCTCATGCTATAGATATGCTCTCAGGTTTGGAAAGGGAAGGAGTTGGATATCACATCTCATGCTATAGGAAGGGTCTCAGGACTGGAATGGGAAGGAGTTGGATATCACATTTCATGCTAAAGGAAGGGTCTCAGGTTTGGTAGAAGCATTGAGATATCACATCTCATGCTATAGGAAGGGTCTCAGGATTGGAATGGGAAGGACTTAGATATCACATATCATGCTATAGGGAGGGTCTCAGTTTTGATATTAGAAGCATTGAGATATCACATCTTATGCTATCGGAAGTGTCTCAGGATTGGAATGGGAAGGAGCTGGATATCACATCGCATGCTAAAGGAAGGGTCTCAGGTTTGGAACGGGAAGGAGTTGGATATCACATCTCATGTTATAGGAAGGGTCTCAGGTTTGGTATAAGCATTGAGATATCACATCTCTGCTATCGGAAGTGTCTCAGGATTGGAATGGGAAGGAGTTGGATATCCCATCTCATGCTATAGATAGGCTCTCAGGTTTAAAAAGGGAAGGAGTTGGATATCACATCTCATGCTATAGGAAGGGTCTCAGGATTGGAATGGGAAGTAGTTGGATATCACATCTCATGCTATAGGAAGGGTCTCAGGTTTGGTATAAGCATTGAGATATCACATCTCATGCTATAGGACGGGTCTCAGGATTGGAATGGAAGGAGTTGGATATCACATCTCATGCTAAAGGAAGGGTCTCAGGATTGGAATGGGAAGTAGTTGGATATCACATCTCATGCTATAGGAAGGGTCTCAGGTTTGGTATTAGAAGCATTGAGATATCACATCTCATGCTATAGGAAGGGTCTCAGGATTGGAATGGGAAGGACTTGGATATCACATCTCATGCTATAGATATGCTCTCAGGTTTGGAAAGGGAAGGAGTTGGATATCACATCTCATGCTATAGGAAGGGTCTCAGGATTGGAATGGGAAGTAGTTGGATATCACATCTCATGCTATAGGAAGGGTCTCAGGTTTGGTATAAGCATTGAGATATCACATCTCATGCTATAGGACGGGTCTCAGGATTGGAATGGAAGGAGTTGGATATCACATCTCATGTTATAGGAAGGATCTCAGGTTTGGTATTAGAAGGATTGAGACATCACATCTCATGCTATAGGAAGGGTCTCAGGATTGGAATGGGAAGGAGTTGAATATCACATCTCATGCTATAGGAAGGGTCTCAGGTTTGGTATACGCATTGAGATATCACATCTCATGCTATAGGAAGGGTCTCAGGATTGGAATGGGAAGGAGTTGTATATGACATCTCATGCCGTAGGAAGGGTCTCAGGTTTGGTAAAAGCATTGAGATATCACTTCTCATGCTATAGGAAGTGTCTCAGGATTGGAATGGGAAGGAGTTGGATATCACATCTCATGTTATAGGAAGTATCTCAGGTTTGGTATTAGAAGCATTGAGACATCACATCTCATGCTATAGGAAGGGTCTCAGGATTGGAATGGGAAGGAGTTGGATATCACATCTCATGCTAAAGGGAGGGTCTCAGGTTTGGAAGGGGAAGGATTTGGATATTACATCTCGTGTTATAGGAATGATCTCAGGTTTGGTATTAGAAGCATTGAGATATCACATCTCATGCTATCGGAAGGATCTCAGGATTGGAATGGGAAGGAGTTGGATATCACATCTCATGCTATAGGAAGGGTCTCAGGATTGGAATGGGAAGGAGTTGTATATGACATCTCATGCCACAGGAAGGGTCTCAGGTTTGGTATAAGCATTGAGATATCACATCTCTGCTATCGGAAGGGTCTCAGGATTGGAATGGGAAGGAGTTGGATATCCCATCTTATGTTATAGGAAGGGTCTCAGGTTTGGTATTAGAAGCATTGAGATATCACATCTCATGCTATAGGAAGGGTCTCAGGATTGGAATGGGAAGGACTTGGATATCACATCTCATGCTATAGGGAGGGTCTCACGTTTGGAAAGGGAAGGAGTTGGATATCACATTTCATGTTAGAGGTAGGATCTCAGGTTTGGTATTAGAGGCATTGAGATATCACATCTCATGCTATCAGAAGGGTCTCAGGATTGGAATGGGAAGGAGTTGGATATCACATCTCATGCTAAAGGGAGGGTCTCAGGTTTGGAAGGGGAAGGATTTGGATATCACATCTCATGTTATAGGAAGGATCTCAGGTTTGGTATTAGAAGCATTGAGATATAACATCTCTGCTATCGGAAGTGGCTCAGGATTGGAATGGGAAGGAGTTGGATATCCCATCTCATGTTATAGGACGGGTCTCTGGTTTGGTATAAGCATTGAGATATCACATCTCATGCTATAGGAAGGGTCTCAGGATTGGAATGGGAAGGATTTGGATATCACATCTCATGCTATAGGAAGGGTCTCAGGTTTGGTATACGCATGGAGATATCACTTCTCATGCTATAGGAAGGGTCTCAGGATTGGAATGGGAAGGAGTTGGATATCACATCTCATGTTACAGGAAGGATCTCAGGTTTGGTATTAGAAGCATTGAGATATCACATCTCATGCTATCAGAAGGGTCTCAGGATTGGAATGGGAAGGAGTTGGATATCACATCTCATGCTAAAGGGAGGGTCTCAGGTTTGCAATGGGAAGGATTTGTATATCACATCTCATGTTATCGGAAGGATCTCAGGTTTGGTATTAGAAGTATTGAGATATCATATCTCATGCTATAGGAAGGGTCTCAGGACTGGAATGGGAAGGAGTTGGATATCACATCTCATGCTAAAGGAAGGGTCTCAGGTTTGGTAGAAGCATTGAGATATCACATCTCATGCTATAGGAAGGGTCTCATGATTGGAATGGGAAGGACTTAGATATCACATATCATGCTATAGGGAGGGTCTCAGTTTTGATATTAGAAGCATTGAGATATCACATCTTATGCTATCGGAAGTGTCTCAGGATTGGAATGGGAAGGAGCTGGATATCACATCTCATGCTAAAGGAAGGGTCTCAGGTTTGGAACGGGAAGGAGTTGGATATCACATCTCATGTTATAGGAAGGGTCTCAGGTTTGGTATAAGCATTGAGATATCACATCTCTGCTATCGGAAGTGTCTCAGGATTGGAATGGGAAGGAGTTGGATATCCCATCTCATGCTATAGGAAGGGTCTCAGGTTTGGTATAAGCATTGAGATATCACATCTCATGCTATAGGACGGGTCTCAGGATTGGAATGGGAAGTAGTTGGATATCACATCTCATGCTATAGGAAGGGTCTCAGGTTTGGTATAAGCATTGAGATATCACATCTCATGCTATAGGACGGGTCTCAGGATTGGAATGGAAGGAGTTGGATATCACATCTCATGCTATAGGAAGGATCTCAGGATTGGAATGGGAAGTAGTTGGATATCACATCTCATGCTATAGGAAGGGTCTCAGGTTTGGTATTAGAAGCATTGAGATATCACATCTCATGCTATAGGGAGGGTCTCAGGATTGGAATGGGAAGGACTTGGATATCACATCTCATGCTATAGATATGCTCTCAGGTTTGGAAAGGGAAGGAGTTGGATATCACATCTCATGCTATAGGAAGGGTCTCAGGATTGGAATGGGAAGTAGTTGGATATCACATCTCATGCTATAGGAAGGGTCTCAGGTTTGGTATAAGCATTGAGATATCACATCTCATGCTATAGGACGGGTCTCAGGATTGGAATGGATGGAGTTGGATATCACATCTCATGTTATAGGAAGGATCTCAGGTTTGGTATTAGAAGGATTGAGACATCACATCTCATGCTATAGGAAGGGTCTCAGGATTGGAATGGGAAGGAATTGGATATCACATCTCATGCTATAGGAAGGGTCTCAGGTTTGGTATAAGCATTGAGATATCACATCTCATGCTATAGGAAGGGTCTCAGGATTGGAATGGGAAGTAGTTGTATATGGCATCTCATGCCGTAGGAAGGGTCTCAGGTTTGGTATTAGAAGCATTGAGACATCACTTCTCATGCTATAGGAAGTGTCTCAGGATTGGAATGGGAAGGAGTTGGATATCACATCTCATGCTAAAGGGAGGGTCTCAGGTTTGGAAGGGGAAGGATTTCGATATTACATCTCGTGTTATAGGAATGATCTCAGGTTTGGTATTAGAAGCATTGAGATATCACATCTCATGCTATCGGAAGGATCTCAGGTTTGGTGTTAGAAGCATTGAGATATCAAATCTCATGCTATCGGAAGGGTCTCAGGATTGGAATGGGAAGGAGTTGGATATCACATCTCATGCTATAGGAAGGGTCTCAGGATTGGAATGGGAAGGAGTTGTATATGGCATCTCATGCCACAGGAAGGGTCTCAGGTTTGGTATAAGCATTGAGATATCACATCTCTGCTATCGGAAGGGTCTCAGGATTGGAATGGGAAGGAGTTGGATATCCCATCTTATGTTATAGGAAGGGTCTCAGGTTTGGTATTAGAAGCATTGAGATATCACATCTCATGCTATAGGAAGGGTCTCAGGATTGGAATGGGAAGGACTTGGATATCACATCTCATGCTATAGGGAGGGTCTCACGTTTGGAAAGGGAAGGAGTTGGATATCACATTTCATGTTAGAGGTAGGATCTCAGGTTTGGTATTAGAGGCATTGAGATATCACATCTCATGCTATCAGAAGGGTCTCAGGATTGGAATTGGAAGGAGTTGGATATCACATCTCATGCTAAAGGGAGGGTCTCAGGTTTGGAAGGGGAAGGATTTGGATATCACATCTCTTATTATAGGAAGGATCACAGGTTTGGTATTAGAAGCATTGAGATATCACATCTCATGCTATCGGAAGGGTCTCATGATTGGAACGGGAAGGAGTTGGATATCACATCTCATGCTATAGGAAGGGTCTCAGGTTTGGAACGGGAAGGAGTTGGATATCACATCTCATGTTATAGGAAGAGTCTCAGGTTTGGTATAAGCATTGAGATATCACATCTCTGCTATCGGAGGTGTCTCAGGTTTGGAACGGGAAGGAGTTGGATATCCCATCTCATGTTATAGGACGGGTCTCAGGTTTGATATTAGAAGCATTGAGATATCACATCGCATGCTGTAGGAAGGGTCTCAGGTTTGGAATGGGAAGGATTTGGATATCACATTTCATGTCATAGGAAGGATCTCAGGTTTGGTATTAGAAGCATTGATATATCACATCTCATGCTATAGGAATGGTCTCAGGATTGGAATGGGTTGGAGTTGGATATTACATTCTTGCTATAGGAAGGGTCTCATGTTTGGAATGGGAAGGAGTTGGATATCACATATGGTATAGGAAGTGTCTCAGGTTTGGAACGGGAATGAGTTGGATATCACATCTCATGTTATAGGAAGGGTCTCAGGTTTGGTATAAGCATTGAGATATCACATCTCTGCTATCGGAAGTGGCTCAGGATTGGAATGGGAAGGAGTTGGATATCCCATCTCATGTTATAGGACGGGTCTCTGGTTTGGTATAAGCATTGAGATATCACATCTCATGCTATAGGAAGGGTCTCAGGATTGGAATGGGAAGGATTTGGATATCACATTTTATGCTATAGGAAGTGTCTCAGGTTTGGTATACGCATGGAGATATCACTTCTCATGCTATAGGAAGGGTCTCAGGATTGGAATGGGAAGGAGTTGTATATCACATCTCATGCTATAGGAAGGGTCTCAGGTTTGGTATAAGCATGGAGATATCACTTCTTATGCTATAGGAAGGGTCTCAGGATTGGAATGGGAAGGAGTTGGATATCACATCTCATGTTATAGGAAGGATCTCAGGTTTGGTATTAGAAGCATTGAGACATCACATCTCATGCTATGGGAAGGGTCTCAGGATTGGAATGGGAAGGAGTTGGATATCACATCTCATGCTATAGGAAGGGTCTCAGGTCTGGTATAAGCATTGAGATATCACATCTCATGCTATAGGAAGGGTCTCAGGATTGGAATGGGAAGGAGTTGTATATGACATCTCAGGCCATAGCAAGGGTCTAAGGTTTGGTATAAGCATTGAGATATCACATCTCTGCTATCGGAAGGGTCTCATGATTGGAATGGGAAGGAGTTGGATATCCCATCTCATGTTATAGGAAGGGTCTCAGGTTTGGTATTAGAAGCATTGAGATATCACATCTCATGCTATAGGAAGGGTCTCAGGATTGGAATGGGAAGGACTTGGATGTCAGATCTCATGCTATAGGGAGGGTCTCAAGTTTGATATTAGAAGCATTGAGATAACAAATCTCATGATATCGGAAGGGTGTCAGGATTGGAATGGGAAGGAGTTGGATATCACATCTCATGATAAAGGAAGGGTCTAAGGTTTGGAAGGGGAAGGATTTGGATATCACATCTCATGTTATAGGACGGGTCTCAGGTTTGGTATTAGAAGCATTGAGATATAAAGTCTCATGGTATAGGAAGGGTCTCAGAATTGGAATGGGAAGGAGTTGGATATCACATCTCAAGCTATAGGAAGGGTCTCAGGATTGGAATGGGAAGTAGTTTGATATCACATCTCATGCCATAGTATGGGTCTCAGGTTTGGTAGAAGCATTGGGATATCACATCTCATGCTATCGGAAGGGTATCAGGATTGGATTTGGAAGGAGTTGGATATCCCATCTCATGCTATAGGAAGGGTCTCAGGTTGGAATGGGAAGGAGTTGGATATCACATCTCATGTTATAGGAAGGGTCTCAGGATGGGAATGGGAAGGACTTGGATATCATATCTCATGCAATAGGAAGGCTCTCAGGTTTGGAAGGGGAAGGAGTTGGATATCACATTTCATGTTAGAGGAAGGATCTCAGGTTTGGTATTAGAGGCATTGAGATATCACATCTCATGCTATAGGAAGGTTCTCAGGATTGGAATGGGAAGGAGTTGGATATCACATCTCAAGCTATAGGAAGGGTCTCAGGTTTGGTATAAGCATTGAGATATCACATCTCATGCTATAGGAAGGGTCACAGGATTGGAATGGGAAGGAGTTTGATATCACATCTCATGTTATAGGAAAGATATCAGGTTTGGTATTAGAAACATTGAGACATCACATCTCATGTTATAGGAAGGGTCTCAGGATTGGAATGGGAAGAAGTTGGATATCACATCTCATGTTATAGGACGGGTCTCAGGTTTGGTATTAGAAGCATTGAGATATCACATTGCATGCTGTAGGAAGGGTCTCAGGATTGGAATGGGAAGGAGTTGGATATTACATTCTTACTATAGGAAGGGTCTCATGTTTGGAATGGGAAGGATTTGGATATCACATATGCTATAGGAAGGGTCTCAGGTTTGGAACGGGAAGGAGTTGGATATCACATCTCATGCTATAGGAAGGGTCTCAGAACTGGAATGGGAAGGAGTTGGATATCACATCTCATGCTAAAGGAAGGGTCTCAGGTTTGGTAGAAGCATTGAGATATCACATCTCATGCTATAGGAAGGGTCTCAGGATTGGAATGGGAAGGACTTAGATATCACATATCATGTAATAGGGAGGGTCTCAGTTTTGATATTAGAAGCATTGAGATATCACATCTTATGCTATCGGAAGTGTCTCAGGATTGGAGTGGGAAGGAGCTGGATATCACATCTCATGCTAAAGGAAGGGTCTCAGATTTGGAAGGGGAAGGATTTGGATATTACATCTCGTGTTATAGGAATGATCTCAGGTTTGGTATTAGAAGCATTGAGATATCACATCTCATGCTATCGGAAGGATCTCAGGTTTGTTGTTAGAAGCATTGAGATATCAAATCTCATGCTATATGAAGGGTCTCAGGATTGGAATGGGAAGGAGTTGGATATCACATCTCATGCTATAGGAAGGGTCTCAGGATTGGAATGGGAAGGAGTTGTATATGACATCTCATGCCACAGGAAGGGTCTCAGGTTTGGTATAAGCATTGAGATATCACATCTCTGCTATCGGAAGGGTCTCAGGATTGGAATGGGAAGGAGTTGGATATCCCATCTTATGTTATAGGAAGGGTCTCAGGTTTGGTACTAGAAGCATTGAGATATCACATCTCATGCTATAGGAAGGGTCTCAGGATTGGAATGGGAAGGACTTGGATATCACATCTCATGCTATAGGGAGGGTCTCACGTTTGGAAAGGGGAGGAGTTGGATATCACATTTCATGTTAGAGGTAGGATCTCAGGTTTGGTATTAGAGGCATTGAGATATCACATCTCATGCTATCAGAAGGGTCTCAGGATTGGAATGGGAAGGAGTTGGATATCACATCTCATGCTAAAGGGAGGGTCTCAGGTTTGGAAGGGGAAGGATTTGGATATCACATCTCATGTTATAGGAAGGATCTCAGGTTTGGTATCAGAAGCATTGAGATATGACATCTCATGCTACTGGAAGGATCTCAGGTTTGGTATTAGAGGCATTGAGATATCACATCTCATGCTAAAGGGAGGGTCTCAGGTTTGGAAGGGGAAGGATTTGGATATCACATCTCTTATTATAGGAAGGATCACAGGTTTGGTATTAGAAGCATTGAGATATCACATCTCTGCTATCGGAAGTGGCTCAGGATTGGAATGGGAAGGAGTTGGATATCCCATCTCATGTTATAGGACGGGTCTCTGGTTTGGTATAAGCATTGAGATATCACATCTCATGCTATAGGAAGGGTCTCAGGTTTGGTATACGCATGGAGATATCACATCTCATGCTATAGGAAGGGTCTCAGGTTTGGAATGGGAAGGATTTGGATATCACATCTCATGTTATCGGAAGGATCTCAGGTTTGGTATTAGAAGTATTGAGATATCATATCTCATGCTATAGGAAGGGTCTCAGGACTGGAATGGGAAGGAGTTGGATATCACATTTCATGCCGGCTTCGCGCTTCTTCCTGACCTACCCTGACTTGCCGACCGCTACTATCACCTATCGGCACTGAAACTACTGTACATATTTATATAAGATCCTCTTGTAAATGTATATAAGGATTCTGTGTTATACCTGCATATCGGATCCCATGTGTAAATGTTTAATGTTTCTCTGTTATACCTGCATATCTGTAACCTTGTACAAATTGCGCCCTGATGCCTCCGGGTCTGTTGGTTTGCGCGTTATAAATAAATAAAATACAAATGCTAAAGGAAGGGTCTCAGGTTTGGTAGAAGCATTGAGATATCACATCTCATGCTATAGGAAGGGTCTCAGGATTGGAATGGGAAGGACTTAGATATCACATATCATGCTATAGGGAGGGTCTCAGTTTTGATATTAGAAGCATTGAGATATCACATCTTATGCTATCGGAAGTGTCTCAGGATTGGAATGGGAAGGAGCTGGATATCACATCTCATGCTAAAGGAAGGGTCTCAGGTTTGGAACGGGAAGGAGTTGGATATCACATCTCATGTTATAGGAAGGGTCTCAGGTTTGGTATAAGCATTGAGATATCACATCTCTGCTATCAGAAGTGTCTCAGGATTGGAATGGGAAGGAGTTGGATATCCCATCTCATGCTATAGATAGGCTCTCAGGTTTAAAAAGGGAAGGAGTTGGATATCACATCTCATGCTATAGGAAGGGTCTCAGGATTGGAATGGGAAGTAGTTGGATATCACATCTCATGCTATAGGAAGGGTCTCAGGTTTGGTATAAGCATTGAGATATCACATCTCATGCTATAGGACGGGTCTCAGGTTTGGAATGGAAGGAGTTGGATATCACATCTCATGCTAAAGGAAGGGTCTCAGGATTGGAATGGGAAGTAGTTGGATATCACATCTCATGCTATAGGAAGGGTCTCAGGTTTTGTATTAGAAGCATTGAGATATCACATCTCATGCTATAGGAAGGGTCTCAGGATTGGAATGGGAAGGACTTGGATATCACATCTCATGCTATAGATATGCTCTCAGGTTTGGAAAGGGAAGGAGTTGGATATCACATCTCATGCTATAGGAAGGGTCTCAGGACTGGAATGGGAAGGAGTTGGATATCACATTTCATGCTAAAGGAAGGGTCTCAGGTTTGGTAGAAGCATTGAGATATCACATCTCATGCTATAGGAAGGGTCTCAGGATTGGAATGGGAAGGACTTAGATATCACATATCATGCTATAGGGAGGGTCTCAGTTTTGATATTAGAAGCATTGAGATATCACATCTTATGCTATCGGAAGTGTCTCAGGATTGGAATGGGAAGGAGCTGGATATCACATCGCATGCTAAAGGAAGGGTCTCAGGTTTGGAACGGGAAGGAGTTGGATATCACATCTCATGTTATAGG